>NC_092241.1:37739796-37877296 GCF_036320965.1 Panulirus ornatus | reverse complement strand
ACGCGTAGCGGACGGATGTATATCTAAATCGAAGTCAAGATGGTAGAACGGTGATATAAAAAGGTGTTTGTTATATAAGAAAAAGCTCTTAAGAAACTCAAATACACTAACAAGCAGCATGATACACTAAGTTATGAACATTTGCGTAAAGTAAGAGGCTTATACGACAAAGTAAACGTCGTTGTGAAGCGTGTATTGCCGAACACCTCAAAAGAAACCTTAAAGAGTTTTACCGTTATGTTAAAAGCAAGAGGGTCATGACCCAGTCAGTTCATCATTAATTACGGATATAGTTGACTTGGTTCAAGACAACGTTGCCATGCAGAAATTCTAAATGACCTTTTTTTTCTTTTTTTGTTCTCTGTATTTAGGATTGAAGAAACAACCCATGTCCCACATCCATTTTCATTGATAAGAGGATAACGTTATTCAACATATTGATATAAAATATGAAGACATACTATCAGCAGCAAACGATAGTACTATAAGTAAAACGTCAGGCACTGATGGGTTTTATCCAAGAACAATGAGAGAGGCGAAAAATGAGATAGTTAAGCCCTTGGCTGCTCTTTTCAGTAAGTCACTTGCTGCGGGAAAAGTTCTAAATGAATGGAAGTTTGCCAGTGTAGCACCTTTATACAAAAAAAGGTAGTAAGTCACTGCCCAGGAATTGTCGTCAAATTAACTCGAGGTCTGTAGTTGGAAAAATGATAAAAAAAAACATCATTCGAGGTAGAACAGTAAACTATTTAGAGGACCACCACTTAATACACGATTCTCAGCATGGTCTTCGACGAAATCGTTCATGTCTAGCAATCTGCTTGATTTCTTTTATGGTTTAATCATCATATAAGACAAAAGTAAAGCAGTTGACGTCATCTATCTACATTTTATAAACGCATTCGATAAGGTTCCGCATCAGAGTTTACTAAGAAATCTTGGGTCACATAACTCTACTGAGGTGGGTAGGAAATTGGTGGACTGGCCGTAAACAAAGCGTTGTGATTAGTGGTCAAGAATCAGAATGACTTGACGTAGCAAGTGGAGTGCCGCAAGGATCAGTCTTGGAACCGGTTCTCTTTTTCGTATAGTCAGTGATATTGATAATGGGCTGCATTGCAAGATATGAAAATTCGTTGATGATACAAAGCTGGGAAATAAATCTACAAATGAAGTTAACATAGCTAACATAGACAAATTGATGGACTGGACTCTTAGGTTGCAAATGCATCTTAACATCGATAATTGCAAAATTTTCTGTATAAGTACCAAATACGAAAAGGCGAGCTATATTGTGAATTCTGTTGAACTGCAAAAGTAAATGACGAAAACGACTTGGTTGTAATAATCTCTTGTGACCTAACGTCAGGCAAGCAGTGTACAGAGGCAGTTAAAAGAGCGAATATAATTTTTGGTTTCATAGAGTAGCCTTCGAATTCAAGTCCAGGGAAATCATCTATGCTCTTGACAGTATACTGGTTCGTCCCCATCATGAACATTGTGTTCAATTTTGGTCACCTCCACCTGAAAAGAAAAGAATGAACAAAATACTATAATGATTCCTGAGCTGTGAGTGCAGACTAATGGACTTAAATCTACGTAGCTTAGAAAAGAGAAGGTTACGGTGATGGAATATATGTACTCAAAGTTGTCAAAAGCTTTGAGAACCTTGATGTATGAAGTTACTTAAGACTTCAGTCGTCTGATTTTAGCTGTAGTAATGAAAACGAACTCGTGGGCAAACATTTTACCTCGAGTGAGGCGAAGTACTTTTTCTTCAACAGGATTGTCAACATATGGAACGTTTTGCCATTCCGAGTGGTTGAAAGCAGTACTGTAGTAGATACGTTAAAGAATAGATTTCATACATATTTCGTTTTAGGTCCAGAATTTACATTTCCTGCCCCTCCCTAGTGTCACTGACAATGTGCAAGTTATCCTTTTAGAATTATCTGTTTACCCTCTACTTTCTACCACACTAATCTGTGAGTTTCTAGTATCTTCCAGCGTCAAAAACAGCTTCGAAAGGATCCAGTGGTGTGTTGCTATTTGAGACACTTTTTATTGTTTTGTAATGAAAATATCATCAACAGTGATGATAGTAATGATAATTGATTATATAATGATAATAATAATGATAATAATGATGATGATGATTATAATAATGATAATAATGATGATAATAATAATAATGATAATAATAGTAATAATAATAATAATAATAATGATAATAATAATGATAATAATAATAATAATAATAATAATAATAATAATAATAATAATAATAATAATGATAATAATAATAATAGTAATAATGATGATAATAATAATGATACTTCTACTAGTACTATAATTAATGATAGAAAATTATGATGATGATAATAATAATAATATTGATAATGATGATAATTATAATGATAATGATACAAAGTAATACATCGGAATTCAAACAGCAACAAACAGCTGGATCCTTTCGGGGGTGTGTGGGGTAGTGGAAGACATTAGAAACACACAGATTAGTGTGGTAAGAATAGATAGGTGTACAGATAAATCCAAAACCTGCACGTTGTTATTATGACTAAAGAGATGCAACTACTGCAAAATCGTGGACTTGAAGCGAAATGTTTACCAATTCTTTGTATACTTATCTATTGTACTGCTTCCAACCACTCTAATTGCTAAATCATTCCACATGTCAACAATCCATTTGAGAGAAATATACAGGTATATATGTGTTTGTTTGTATGTGTATGCAATTTCCTCTATTGCCATATAGATGCATTAAGATACTAAACACTCAAAGCATATGTATCAAAATGCGAATTACGGAAAAAGTGCGTAATACATCATCAAAGAGAACAACTGCTCGTTCCTCAGAATGTGCAGCTGTTCATTACCACGTGACTGCTTCAGGGGCTATATGGAATACTGGGGAACGTGATATCCACTTCGAAGCTCCGAGCTCTCGTTCCCCAACTTGTATTCGTCAGGATATGTAAATCTTGATCGGTTGGCAGGGTTCGCCTCCGATACCTTCCTACTGAGGGGGAAGGGCTTATATATATATATATATATATATATATATGTATATACATGTGTATGTGGGTGGGTTGGGCCATTCTTTCGTCTGTTTCCTTGCGCTCCTCGCTAACGCGGGAGACAGCGACAAAGCAAAATAGATAAATAAATCAATATATATATATATATATATATATATATATATATATATATATATATATATATATATATATTGAAATGGTTTGGTCACAGAGAGAGAATGAGTGAGGTAAGATTGACAAAAAGGATATATGTGTCAGAGGTGGGGGGAACGAGAAGTGGGAGACCAAAGTGGAGGTGGAAGCATAGGGTGTAAATGATTTGAGCGATCGGGTCCTGAACATACAGGAGGGTGAAGGGTGTGCAAGGATTAGAGTGAATTAGAACGATGTGGTATGCCGGGGTCGACGTGCTGTCATTGGATTGAACCAGGGCATGTGAAGCGTCTGGGGTAAACCATGAAAAGTTTTGTGGGGCCTGGATGTAGAAAGGCAGCTGTGGTTTCGGTGCATTACACATGACAGCTAGAGACTGAGTGTGAACGAATGTGGCATTTGTTGTCTTTTCCTAGCGCTAGCTCGCGCGCGCGCGCACGGGGGTGAGGGTGGGGGGTGGGGGGGGGTGCCATTTCATGTGCGGCGGAGCTTGCGCTACCTCGCCAACACGGGAGACAGCGACAAAGGATAATGAAGTATATATATGTGTATATATATATATATATATATATATATATATATATATATATATATATATATATATATTATTTATTTATTTATTTTGCTTTGTCGCTGTCTCCCGCGTTTGCGAGGTAGCGCAAGGAAACAGACGAAAGAAATGGCCCAACCCACCCCCATACACAATGTATATACGTACACGTCCACACACGCAAATATACATACCTATACATCTCAATGTACACATATATATACACACACAGACACATACATATATACCGATGCACACAATTCACACTGTCTGCCTTTATTTATTCCCATCGCCACCTCGCCACACATGGAATACCATCCCCCTCCCCCCCATGTGTGCGAGGTAGCACTAGGAAAAGACAACAAAGGCCCCATTTGTTCACACTCAGTCTCTAGCTGTCATGCAATAATGCCCGAAACCAAAGCTCCCTTTCCACATCCAGGCCCCACACAACTTTCCATGGTTTACCCCAGACGCTTCACATGCCCTGATTCAATCCACTGACAGCACGTCAACCCCGGTATACCACATCGATCCAATTCAATCTATTCCTTGCCCTCCTTTCACCCTCCTGCATGTTCAGGCCCCGATCACACAAAATTTTTTTCACTCCATCTTTCCACCTCCAATTTGGTCTCCCACTTCTCCTCGTTCCCTCCACCTCCGACACATATATCCTCTTGGTCAATCTTTCCTCACTCATTCTCTCCATGTGCCCAAACCATTTCAAAACACCCTCTTCTGCTCTCTCAACCACGCTCTTTTTATTTCCACACATCTCTCTTACCCTTACATTACTTACTCGATCGAACCACCTCACACCACACATTCTCATCAAACATCTCATTTCCAGCACATCCACCCTCCTGCGCACAACTCTATCCATAGCCCACGCCTCGCAACCATACAACATTGTTGGAACCACTATTCCTTCAAACATACCCATTTTTGCTTTCCGAGATAATGTTCTTCAAGGCTCCCAAGATTTTCGCCCCCTCCCCCACCCTATGATTCACTTCCGCTTCCATGGTTCCATCCGCTGCCAGATCCACTCCCAGATATCTAAAACACTTTACTTCCTCCAGCTTTTCTCCATTCAAACTTACCTCCCAGTTGACTTGACCCTCAACCCTACTGTACCTAATAACCTTGCTCTTATTCACATTTACTCTTAACTTTCTTCTTTCACACACTTTACCAAACTCAGTCACCAGCTTCTGCAGTTTCTCACATGAATCAGCCACCAGCGCTGTGTCATCAGCGAAACACAACTGACTCACTTCCCAAGCTCTCTCATCACAACAGACTTCATACTTGCCCATCTTTCCAAAACTCTTGCATTCACCTCCCTAACAACCCCATCCATAAACAAATTGAACAACCATGGAGACATCACACACCCCTGCCGCAAACATATATATATATATATATATATATATATATATATATATATATATATATATATATATATATATATATATATATATGTATATATATATATATATATATATTTTTTTTTCTTCTTTTTTTTTTGCTTTGTCGCTGTCTCCCGCGTTTGCGAGGTAGCGCAAGGAAAAAGACGAAAGGAATGGCCCACCCACCCCCATACACATGTATATAGATACACGTCCACACACGCAAATATACATACCTACACAGCTTTGCATGGTTTACCCCAGACGCTTCACATGCCCTGATTCAATCCACTGACAGCACGTTAACCCCGGTATACCACATCGTTCCAATTCACTCTATTCCTTGCGCTCCTTTCACCCTCCTGCATGTTCAGGCCCCGATCACACAAAATCTTTTTCACTCCATCTTTCCACCTCCAATATGGTCTCCCACTTCTCGTTCCCTCCACCTCCGACACGTATATCCTCTTGGTCAATCTTTCCTCACTCATTCTCTCCATGTGCCCAAACCATTTCAAAACACCCTCTTCTACTCGCTCAACCACGCTCTTTTTATTTCCACACATCTCTCTTACCCTTACGTTACTTACTCGATCAAACCACCACACACCACACATTGTCCTCAAACATCTCATTTCCAGCACATCCACCCTCCTGCGCACAACTCTATCCATAGCCCACGCCTCGCAACCATACAAAATTGTTGGAACCACTATTCCTTCAAACATACCCATTTTTGCTTTCCGAGATAATGTTCTCGACTTCCACACATTCTTCAAGGCTCCCAGGATTTTCGCCCCCTCCCCCACCCTATGATCCACTTCCACTTTCATGGTTCCATCCGCTGCCAGATCCACTCCCAGATATCTAAAACACTTTACTTCCTCCAGTTTTTCTCCTTTCAAACTTACCTCCCAATTGACTTGACCCTCAACTCTACTGTACCTAATAACCTTGCTCTTATTCACATTTACTCTTAACTTTCACACACTTTACCAAACTCAGTCACCAGCTTCTGCAGTTTCTCACATGAATCAGCCACCAGCGCTGTATCATCAGCGAACAACAACTGACTCACTTCCCAAGCTCTCTCATCCACAACAGACTTCATACTTGCCCCTCTTTCTAAAACTCTTGCATTCACCTCCCTAACAACCCCATCCATAAACAAATTAGACAACCATGCAGACATCACACACCCCTGCCGCAAACCTACATTCACTGAGAACCAATCACTTTCCTCTCTTCCTACACGTACACATGCCTTACATCCTCGATAAAAACTTTTCACTGCTTCTGACAACTTGCCTCCCACACCATATATTCTTAATACCTTCCACAGAGCATATCTATCAACTCTATCATATGCCTTCTCCAGATCCATAAATGCTACATACAAATCCATTTGCTTTTCTAAGTATTTCTCACATACATTCTTCAAAGCAAACACCTGATCCACACATCCTCTACCACTTCTGAAACCACACTGCTCTTTCCCAATCTGATGCTCTGTACATGCCTTCACCCTCTCAATCAATACCCTCCCATATAATTTACCAGAAATACTCAACAAATTTATACCTCTGTAATTTGAGCACTCACTCTTATCCCCTTTGCCTTTGTACAATGGCACTATGCACGCATTCCGCCAATCCTCAGGCACCTCACCATGAGTCATACATACATTAAATAACATTACCAACCAGTCAATAATACAGTCACCCCCTTTTTTAATAAATTCCACTGCAATACCATCCAAACCTGCTGCCTTGCCGGCTTTCATCTTCCGCAAAGCTTTTACTACTTCTTCTCTGTTTACCAATTCATTTTCCCTAACCCTCTAACTTTGCACACCACCTCGACCAAAACACCCTATATCTGCCACTCTATCATCAAACACATTCAACAAACCTTCAAAATACTCACTCCATCTCCTTCTCACATCACCACTACTTGTTATCACCTCCCCATTTGTGGCCTTCACTGTAGTTCCCATTTGCTCCCTTGTCTTACGCACTTTATTTACCTCCTTCCAGAACATCTTTTTATTCTCCCTAAAATTTAATGATACTCTCTCACCCCAACTCTCATTTGCCCTCTTTTTCACCTCTTGCACCTTTCTCTTGACCTCCTGTCTCTTTCTTTTATACATCTCCCACTCAATTGCTTTTTTTCCCTGCAAAAATCGTCCAAATGCCTCTCTCTTCTCTTTCACTAATAATCTTACTTCTTCATCCCACTACTCACTACCCTTTCTAATCAACCCACCTCCCACTCTTCTCATGCCACAAGCATCTTTTGCGCAATCCATCACTGATTCCCTAAATACATCCCATTCCTCCCCCACTCCCCTTACTTCCATTGTTCTCACCTTTTTCCATTCTGTACTCAGTCTCTCCTGGTACTGCCTCACATACAAACCTCCAACAGTCAGGATCGAACCCAGGACCCCAGAGGACAGGCGGGAGCGCTACCGCTAGGCTATGATCGCCCCTAATAGGGAAATGACTATTAGAATACTGTGTACTCGAATACCCTTCGTCTCACGTTGGTGAGCAACGGGGTCTACACCCGTCTTTTCCCATCAGGCTCACACACCCCGTTCCTCACCAACGTGAGACGAAGGGTATCCGAGTACATAGCATTCGATTAGTCATTTCCCTATTAGGGGCGATCAAGCCTAGCCATATCGCTCACGCTTGTTGCACAGGGGTCTCGGGTTCGATCCTGGCTGTTGGAGGTTTGTATGTACTATGAAAGTGCGCGTTCATATGCACTTTGTTTGTATATATATATATATATATATATATATATATATATATATATATATATATATATATATATATATATATTTATATATATATATATATATATATATATATATATATATATATATATATATATATATATATATATATATATATATATATTCTACTGAGACTTCCTGTCATGCTCAGATTGAGGGATATAATCTCATGCTACCTCGCTTCCATGGTCGAGGGTTCTCAACAAAATGCAGCATGATGCGAAAACTCCTAAGAGGAAAGCTTGATTCCTTCCCTTTTGCCGACTACTGCATTCGTATAATCTTTCAGTTGACAGTTTAGCATTTTCTCGAAGAGAGATCGCGATTGTCGAAGGTAAAAAGTAAATATATCCTCCTTTCTCGTGGAGATATATTCAAGGACTGAGGAAAATATACATAAGCATTACAATTTCCTGACAGGACAATATGTGAACAATTTCGAAGAGCATCACATTATATATATATATATACATATATATATATATATATATATATATATATATATATATATATATATATATATATATATATATATTCATTTATTTTTTATTTATTTTGCTTTGTCGCTGTCTCCCCCGTTAGCGAGGTAGCGCAAGGAAACAGACGAAAGAAATGGCCCAACCCACTCACATACACATGTATATACAT
Source organism: Panulirus ornatus (assembly GCF_036320965.1). NCBI lineage: Eukaryota > Metazoa > Arthropoda > Malacostraca > Decapoda > Palinuridae > Panulirus > Panulirus ornatus. Next base: position 37,868,665 of record NC_092241.1, on the reverse strand, counting down.
ACATGTCCACACACGCAAATATACATACCTATACATCTCAACGTATACATATATATATATATATATATATATATATATATATATATATATATATATATATATATATATATATATATATATATATATATATACACAGACATATACATATATACACATGTATATAATTCATACTGTGATTTTATTTATTCCCATCGCCCCCCGCCACACATGAAATAACAACCCCCTCCCCAAATGTGCGCGAGGTAGCGCTAGGAAAAGACTACAATAGCCACATTCGTTCACACTCAGTCTCTAGCTGTCATGTAATAATGCACCGAAACCACAGCTCCCTTTCCACAACCAGGCCCCACACAACTTTCCATGGTTTACCCCAGACGCTTCACATGCTCTGGTTCAGTCCATTAACAGCACGTCGACCCCGGTATACCACATCGTTCCAATTCACGCCTTTCACCCTCCTGCATGTTCAGGCCCCGATCAGTCAAAGTCTTTTTCACTCCATCCTTCCATCTCCAATTTGGTCTCCCACTTCTCCTCGTTCCCTCCACCTCTGACACATACATCCTCTTGGTCAATCTTTCCTCACTCATTCTCTCCATGTGACCAAACCATTTCAAAACACCCTCTTCTGCTCTGTCGACCACACTTTTTCCATTACCATACATCCCTCTTACCCTATTACTACTTACTCGATCAAACCATCTCACACCACATGTTGTCTTCAAACATCTCATTTCCAGCACATCCACCCTCCTGCGCACAACTCTATCCATAGCCCTCCTCGCAACCATATAACATTGTTGGAGCCACTATTCCTTCAAACATACCCATTTTTGCTTTCCGAGATAATGTTCTCGACTTCCACACATTCTTCAACGCTCCCAGAACTTTCGTCCCTCCTCCACCCTACGATTCACTCCGCTTCCATGGTTCCATCCGTTGCCAAATCCACTCCCAGATATCTAAAACGCTTCACATCCTCCAGCCTTTCTCCATTCAAACTTACCTCCCAATTGACTTGTCCCTCAACCCTACTGTACATAATAACCTTGCTCTTATTCCCATTTACTCTTAGCTTTCTTCTTTCACGCACTTTACCAAAGTCAGGCACCAGCTTCTGCCGTTTCTCACATGAATCAGCCACCAGCGCTGTATCATCAGCGAACAACAACTGACTCACTTCCCAAACTCTCTCATCCACAACAGACTGTATACTTGCCCCTCTTTCCAAAACTCTTGCATTTACCTCCCTAATAACCTCATCCATAAACAAATTAAACAACCATGGAGACATCACACACCCCTGCCGCAAACCTACATTCACTGAGAACCAATCACTTTCCTCTCTTCCTACACGTACACATGCGTTACATCCTTGATAACAACATTTCACTGCTTCTAACAACTTGCCTCCCTCACGATATATTCTTAATACCTTCCACAGAGCATCTCTATCAACGCTATCATATGCCTTCTCCAGATCCATAAATGCCACATACAAATCCTTTTGCTTTTCTAAGTATTTCTCACATACATATTTCAAAGCAAACACCTGATCAACACATCCTCTACCACTTCTGAAACCACACTGCTTTTCACCAATCTGATGCTCTGTACATGCCTTCACCCTCTCTATCAATACCCTCCCATATATTTTCCCAGGAATACTCAACAAACTTATACCTCTGTAATTTGAGCACTCACTTTTATCCCCTTTGCCTTTGTACAATGGCACTATGCAAGCATTCCGCCAATCCTCAGGCACCTCACCATGAGACATACATACATTAAATAACCTTACCAACCGGTCAAAAATACAGACACCCCCTTTTTTAAATAAATTTCACTGCAATGTCATCCAAACCCGCAGCCTTGCCGGCTTTCATCTTCCGCAAAGCTTTTACTACCTCTTCTCTGTTTACCAAATCATTTTCCCTAACTTTGCCCAACATCTCGACCAAAACACCCTATATCTGCCACTCTATCATCAAACACATTCAACAAACCTTCAAAATACTCACTCCATCTCCTTCTCACATCACCATTACTTGTTATCACCTCCCCATTAGCCCCATTCGCTGAAGTTCCCATTTGCTCCCGCGTCTTACGCACTTTGTTTACCTCCTTCCAAATCATCTTTTTATTCTCCCTAAAATTTAATGATACTCTCTCACCCCAACTCTCATTTGCCCTCATCACCTCTTGCACCTTTCTCTTGACCTCCTGCCTCTTTCTTTTATGCATCTCCCAGTCATTTGAATTATTTCCCTGCAAGAATCGTCCAAATGCCCCTCTCTTCTCTTTCACTAATATTCTTACTTCTTCATCCCACCACTCACTACCCTTTCTAATCTGCCCACCTCCCACGCTTCTCATGCCACAAGCATCTTTTGCACAAGCCATCTCTGCTTCCCTAAGTACATCCCATTCCTCCCCCACTCCCCTTACCTATATATATATATATATATATATATATATATATATATATATATATATATATATATATATATATATATATATATATATACACATACATAGATAGATAGATATATCATGATAAAATCTTTGCTAACTTGTATTCATGATAATATGTAGGTGGGGATTGACATTAATTAATGTTAGCGTGTGACATCTTTACATCCGCATGTAATACCTCAACAAAATCCAGTTCTAGTATAAAAAGAAAAGAGCCACCGTCTTTCATGACTTGCATTCATTAGCATAGTCACTAAGGCTAGGCACGCTCAGGATTCTCGCCAGGAGAGGGTAAACATGGCCATTATGTGGCTGGTCACCATAATCTTTAATAATGTATGTTGGTCGCAGGTTACACACTCGGGGCTCATGAGAAGAAGCTTATGTGATGGTCATTACCAATGAATATGTTTCATCACTGCTGACCCCATGCCGAGAATGTATAGATATATCATTTTTTTCTTACATATTCGCTGTTTCCTTCGTGAGCCAAGTAGTGTCAAGAACAGATGACTAAGCCCTAGAGGAAAAAACCTCGCTTGGATCCTTCCTCTGTCCATTTTTTTTGAAGGCTGATACTGGAAGGCAGGATTACCATCCCCCACGCTCCAGTTCCTCTCATTCGTATTTAGTAACAGGGAACGCATGGGGCAGTATTGTTTCTCTCCTGTCCATAGGGATAACGGAGAATATATTCATAAATATTTGCATATGCCTTTGAGAGCAAATTAAAAGATATAGACAGCTTTAAGGTTTTCTGAGTAATTGTAAACAGTTCTCTTGATAAACTTTTATAAGTCTTAGTAATATATCATTCATATTGTCAAAGACTATCTGACCGTTTAAGGTTTACATAAATACTCTTCTAACTCATATTTCTAAATCTCTTTGTCTCCATGTGTGCAGTATTAACTCTACTAGCTTTTTAAATCCAGGAGGAACCGCTTATTATATATACTATATTTATAAATCATATATATATATATATATATATATATATATATATATATATATATATATATATATATATATATATATATTTTTTTTTTTTTTTTTTTTTTTTTTTCAACTTTTCTAAAATGGGAAACAGAAGAAGGAGTCACGCGGGGAGTGCTCATCCTCCTCGAAGGCTCAGACTGGGGTGTCTAAATGTGTGTGGATGTAACCAAGATGTGAAAAAAGGAGAGATAGGTAGTATGTTTGAGGAAAGGAACCTGGATGTTTTGGCTCTGAGTGAAACGAAGCTCAAGGGTAAAGGGGAAGAGTGGTTTGGGAATGTCTTGGGAGTAAAGTCAGGGGTTAGTGAGAGGACAAGAGCAAGGGAAGGAGTAGCAGTACTCCTGAAACAGGAGTTGTGGGAGTATGTGATAGAATGCAAGAAAGTAAATTCTCGATTAATATGAGTAAAACTGAAAGTTGATGGAGAGAGATGGGTGATTATTGGTGCATATGCACCTGGGCATGAGAAGAAAGATCATGAGAGGCAAGCGTTTTGGGAGCAGCTGAATGAGTGTGTTAGTGGTTTTGATGCACGAGACCGGGTTATAGTGATGGGTGATTTGAATGCAAAGGTGAGTAATGTGGCAGTTGAGGGAATAATTGGTATACATGGGGTGTTCAGTGTTGTAAATGGAAATGGTGAAGAGCTTGTAGATTTATGTGCTGAAAAAGGACTGGTGATTGGGAATACCTGGTTTAAAAAGCGAGATATACATAAGTATACGTATGTAAGTAGGAGAGATGGCCAGAGAGCGTTATTGGATTACGTGTTAATTGACAGGCGCGCGAAAGAGAGACTTTTGGATGTTAATGTGCTGAGAGGTACAACTGGAGGGATGTCTGATCATTATCTTGTGGAGGCTAAGGTGAAGATTTGTATGGGTTTTCAGAAAAGAGTGAATGTTGGGGTGAAGAGGGTGGTGAGAGTAAGTGAGCTTGGGAAGGAGACTTGTGTGAGGAAGTACCATGAGAGACTGAGTACAGAATGGAAAAAGGTGAGAACAATGGAAGTAAGGGGAGTGGGTGAGAAATGGGATGTATTTAGGGAATCAGTGATGGATTACGCAAAAGATGCTTGTGGCATGAGAAGAGTGGGAGGTGGGTTGATTAGAAAGGGTAGTGAGTGGTGGGATGAAGAAGTAAGATTATTAGTGAAAGAGAAGAGAGAGGCATTTGAACGATTTTTGCAGGGAAAAAATGCAATTGATTGGGAAATGTATAAAAGAAAGAGACTGAAGGTCAAGAGAAAGGTGCAAGAGGTGAAAAAGAGGGCAAATGAGAGTTGGGGTGAGAGAGTATCATTAAATTATAGGGAGAATAAAAAGATGTTCTGGAAGGAGGTAAATAAAGTGCGTAAGACAAGGGAGCAAATGGGAACTTCAGTGAAGGGCGCAAATGGGGAGGTGATAACAAGTAGTGATGATGTGAGTAGGAGATGGAGTGAGTATTTTGAAGGTTTGTTGAATGTGTTTGATGATAGAGTGGCAGATATAGGGTGTTTTGGTCGAGGTGGTGTGCAAAGTGAGAGGGTTAGGGAAAATGATTTGGTAAACAGAGAAGAAGTAGTGAAAGCTTTGCGGAAGATGAAAACCGGCAAGGCAGCAGGTTTGGATGGTATTGCAGTGGAATTTATTAAAAGAGGGGGTGACTGTATTATTGACTGGTTGGTAAGGTTATTTAATGTATGTATGACTCAGGGTGAGGTGCCCGAGGATTGGCGGAATGCGTGCATAGTGCCATTGTACAAAGGCAAAGGGGTTAAGAGTGAGTGCTCAGATTTCAAAGGTATAAGTTTGTTGAGTATTCCTGGTAAATTATATGGGAGAGTATTGATTGAGAGGGTGAAGGCATGTACAGAGCATCAGATTGGGGAAGAGCAGTGTGGTTTCAGAAGTGGTAGAGGATGTGTGGATCAGGTGTTTGCTTTGAAGAATGTATGTGAGAAATACTTAGAAAAGCAAATGGATTTGTATGTAGCATTTATGGATCTGGAGAAGGCATATGATAGAGTTGATAGAGATGCTCTGTGGAAGGTATTAAGAATATATGGTGTGGGAGGAAAGTTGTTAGAATCAGTGAAAAGTTTTTATCGAGGATGTAAGGCATGTGTACGTGTAGGAAGAGAGGAAAGTGATTGGTTCTCCGTGAATGTAGGTTTGCGGCAGGGGTGTGTGATGTCTCCATGGTTGTCTAATTTGTTTATGGATGGGGTTGTTAGGGAGGTGAATGCAAGAGTTTTGGAAAGAGGGGCAAGTATGAAGTCTGTTGTGGATGAGAGAGCTTGGGAAGTGAGTCAGTTGTTGTTCGCTGATGATACAGCGCTGGTGGCTGATTCATGTGAGAAACTGCAGAAGCTGGTGACTGAGTTTGGTAAAGTGTGTGGAAGAAGAAAGTTAAGAGTAAATGTGAATAAGAGCAAGGTTATTAGGTACAGTAGGGTTGAGGGTCAAGTCAAATGGGAGGTAAGTTTGAATGGAGAAAAACTGGAGGAAGTAAAGTGTTTTAGATATCTGGGGGTGGATCTGGCAGCGGATGGAACCATGGAAGCGGAAGTGGATCATAGGGTGGGGGAGGGGCGAAAATCCTGGGAGCCTTGAAGAATGTGTGGAAGTCGAGAACATTATCTCGGAAAGCAAAAATGGGTATGTTTGAAGGAATAGTGGTTCCAACAATGTTGTATGGTTGCGAGACGTGGGCTATGGATAGAGTTGTGCGCAGGAGGATGGATGTGCTGGAAATGAGATGTTTGAGGACAATGTGTGGTGTGAGGTGGTTTGATCGAGTAAGTAACGTAAGGGTAAGAGAGATGTGTGGAAATAAAAAGAGCGTGGTTGAGAGAGCAGAAGAGGGTGTTTTGAAATTGTTTGGGCACATGGAGAGAATGAGTGAGGAAAGATTGACCAAGAGGATATATGTGTCGGAGGTGGAGGGAACGAGGAGAAGTGGGAGACCAAATTGGAGGTGGAAAGATGGAGTGAAAAAGATTTTGTATGATCGGGGCCTGAACATGCAGGAGGGTGAAAGGAGATCAAGGAATAGAGTGAATTGGATCGATGTGGTATACCGGGGTTGACGTGCTGTCAGTGGATTGAATGAGGGCATGTGAAGCGTCTGGGGTAAACCCTGGAAAGCTGTGTAGGTATGTATATTTGCGTGTGTGGACGTGTATGTATATACATGTGTATGGGGGTGGGTTGGGCCGTTTCTTTCGTCTGTTTCCTTGCGCTACCTCGCAAACGCGGGAGACAGCGACAAAGCAAAAAAAAAAAAAAAAAAAAATATATATATATATATATATATATATATATATATATATATATATATATATATATATATATATATATATATATATATATATATATATATATATATATATATATATATATATATATATATATATATGATATATATGTATATATATATATATATATATATATATATATATATATATATATATATATATATATATATATATATATATATATATATATATATATATATATATATATATATATATATATATATATATATTTTCTTTTTCTTTCAAACTATTCGCCATTTCCCGCATTAGCGAGGTAGCGTTAAGAACAGAAGACTGGGCCTTTATATATATATATATATATATATATATATATATATATATATATATATATATATATATATATATATATATATATATATATATATATATATATATATATTTATATATATATATATATATATATATATATATATATATATATATATATATATATATATATATATATATATAATATATCATATTTAGTAAACATGCGATTGTCTAAAACAGACAACGAGCGTATCATAAACTTATTATGTGGACAAGATGAATATTTTACAAATTTTAACAACAATAAAGTTATCCAAATTGTATAGACTTTCACTGATATTATCATTATAATTCTTTTTGTATCTAATAATAGAAGATTCAATGATATTTTTCGTGGTGCTGGATTTAGAGTTAATAACTGAGATGGCATTACTCTTGTCAATACAATCATCATATTTTTTAACGTGATTAAACAAGGCATTTGATTCTTGTCTCGTTCTTACTCAATGTATGGTCATATATCCATTATTACTCATCTCAACACGACAGTTGAATTATCATCATTTCACTCTTTGTTCCTTAGGGCATTACGAATTTGCAGTCCAAAGTATATTGATGATGAGTTTGAGAAGATATATTCTATCAGATCTAAGTTAAAGTGCCTTAGATCTTTCATTGATAAATCCTTTAAGTTAGCAATGAAATCATTTTATAGAGTTGAGCCCAAACCTCCCACTGACAATAAGAATCTTTTAGTTCTCCCTTTTAATGATAATTTTACTTTACTTCCCATGTTGCTTAAGTCTTTTAATGTAAATGTTGCCTTCAGCAACAATGATACTATAAAGAATATCTTTATCAGGAACTCACCAGAAACTTCTGGGTGCATCTATAAAGTGCCATGTAGAAATTAAGTTTTATGTTGGGCAGACTGGTAAGGATCTTTCTTTTAGACTTAAGCAATCCAGTACCACGAGAAATATCACTGAATCTTCTATAATAGAATACACAAAGAATTGTAATCTTAATATCAGTGAATGTCTATACAAATTGGATAACTTTATTGTTGATAAAAATTGTAAGTAAACAATTCACCATCTTGACCACATAATAAGTTTATGCAACGCTCGTTATCTGTCATGGACAATCGCATGTTTACCAAATGGCGTCCCAGCTACGTCACTTCGTTGTATATCAACTGACTTATATTTCTCTCTTGTGTCTCCCCTGATGATGTGATAATTACACGAAAGTGCACTTGAGAACTTATCGTTTTTCACTTTCCCCGTGGACTAATAGGAATATACTTATCATGCGCAAAATTGAGATTCTTTCCTATATCTATCTATCTATCTATCTATCTATCTATCTATCTATCTTTTTATCTATCTGTCTATCTATCTATCTATCTATCTATCTATCTATCTATATATCTATCTATCTATCTATCTATCTATCTATCTATCTATCTATATATATATATATATATATATATATATATATATATATATATATATATATATATATATATATATATATATATATATATCATCAGCGAACAACAACTGACTCACTTCCCAAGCTCTCTCATCCCCAACAGACTTCATACTTGCCCCTCTTTCCAAAACTCTTGAATTTACCTCCCTAACAACCCCATCCATAAACAAATTAAACAACCATGGAGACATCACACACCCCTGCCGCAAACCTACATTCGCTGAGAACCAATCACTTTCCTCTCTTCCTACACGTACACATGCCTTACATCCTCGATAAAAACTTTTCACTGCTTCTAACAACTTTCCTCCCACACCATATATTCTTAATACCTTCCACAGAGCATCTCTATCAACTCTATCATATGCCTTCTCCAGATCCATAAATGCTACATACAAATCCATTTGCTTTTCTAAGTATTTCTCACATACATTCTTCAAAGCAAACACCTGATCCACACATCCTCTACCACTTCTGAAACCACACTGCTCTTCCCCAATCTGATGCTCTGTACATGCCTTCACCCTCTCAATCAATACCCTCCCATATAATTTACCAGGAATACTCAGCAAACTTATACCTCTGTAATTTGAGCACTCACTCTTATCCCCTTTGCCTTTGTACAATGGCACTATGCACGCATTCCGCCAATCCTCAGGCACCTCACCATGAGTCATACATACATTAAATAACCTTACCAACCAGTCAACATATCTACCAAATGGCGTCCTAGCTTCGTCTCTTCGATGTATATCAACTGACTGTTATATTTCTCTCTTGTGTCTCTACTGATGATGTGATTATTACACGAAAGTGCACTTGCGAACTTTTCGTGTTTCATTTTTCCCGTGGACTCATAGGAATATATATATATATATATATATATATATATATATATATATATATATATATATATATATATATATATATATTATCCATGGGGATAGGGGAGAAAGAATGCTTCCCACGTATTCCCTGCGTGTCGTAGAAGGAGACTAAAAGAGGAGGGAGCGGATGGCTGGAAATCCTCCCCTCTTTTTTTTTTTTTTTCTAATTTTCCAAAAGAAGGAACAGAGAAGGCCCGGTGAGGATATTCCCTCAAAGGCCCAGTCCTCTGTTCTTAACGCTCCCTCGCTAACGCGGGAAATGGCGAATAGTATGAAAGAAAAAAAGACATATATATATATATATATATATATATATATATATATATATATATATATATATATATATATATATATATATATATCTATATATATACTGGGGTGGTGAGGGAGGTAAATTCGAGAGAGTTTTGGAAAGAAGAGCGGATGTGGAGCCTATCGGGGATAAAAGGGCTTGAGAATAGAGTCAGTTGTTGTTTGCTGATGTTACAGCACTGGCAACAGATTCGAGTGAGACAGTGCTGAGGTTGGTGACTGAGTTTAGAGAACTGTGTAAAGGGGTCAGGGAACGTTCTCTAGGAGGGTAAAATGTATGTTTGAAAGCATAGTAGTCCCAACAATATTATATGGATGTGAGGCATGTACTATGAATGAGGTTTTGTGGAGAAGGAGTGATGTGTTGGAAATGTGTGTGCTGAAATGGATTGGACATATGGAGAAATGTGTGAGGAAAGGTTGATAAAGAAGATATATGTGTCCGAAGTTGAGAGAAGACGTAGAACAGGGAGACCAAACTAAAGATGGAAGGATAGAGTGAAAAAGAATCTAAGCGATCGGGGCTCAAACTTGCAGGAGGGTAAAAGGAGTGCATGTGATAGAGTGAAATGCAACGATTTGGTATACAAGGATCGACGTGCTGTCAGTGGACGTACCATCGAATGAAAAGCGTCTAGGGAAAATCATGCAAATGTCTGTGGGGCCTGGTTATGGATAGGGAGCTGTGGTTTCGGTGCATTACCCATTACGGCTAGAGAATAAATGTGAGCTAATGTGGCCTTACCTCATCTAGTCCTTGGTAACGCAGGACATGGCTGTCAAGTATAAAAAGAGCTGTTAAGTTAAACATGACAAACATTGTATTTAAGTGCAACTAAAAGGCATGAAATCAAAAGAAAATCTACTTTCAATTTACGTCGTTACTTTTCAGAACGTTGGCGCTCTGCAAACGTTTCGTTGGAAAGGGAAACGGGAACTTGAGGGAAAATCTTAACTCAGTTAACTAATGTCAGTAGAGGATAAGTGATCATTTAGGTGTAGGTATTCTCTCCATATCCACAAACTTGTCTCAAGAATGCACAAGTCTAAATCAAAAGGAATAGACTTTTCTGAAACTTGTTTTTTTTATAGATTGCAGATTTCTGGTAACAGTGAGGTAGGTTTTAGATATTTTGCGTGATCGGTCAGCCAGTGTGAATATGAAAGCAGCTTCAAATTCTCACGACACGAAACGATCAAAGTTAGTGTTACGGCTTCTGTGTGTCGGTTTCCTGAGGGGAGATATAGATAAACTTAATTTCCTCATAACCATCAGTAGCGAAGTGTGTTCTGGTTTTCAACAACACAAACGAATAGGATATTTGGGTGTCTTGAGTTCAAATAGCCTCCGAACAGCTAAATTTGATGCCTGCCATTAAATGATAAAGCCATGTTATCAACGTATCTATAACAAGATGAAAGATCAACACCTGGGGGACATTGAGTTAACAACTTACGTACGTTCATAATGACGCAGGAACGTATTTGTTAAAGAAGGTTCTGGTGGGCTGGCCTTTCTAGTGCCTTCAATCTGGTTGTGGTATATACAGTTATGTTCCATTACCATTTTTCTACATAACTTCAGAACCCCTGCGCTACAATCAGTTTCAGGGGAATTATAGAAACCTCTGGAATGCGAGGTTCCTTGAAGATGTTTTACTCCTTTTCGTCCGCTGATTATGACAACCTAACCAAAGGTGGTTTTCCACTCTCTTTGTCAACCCCATGTGTATGAATTAATCAACAGTAAACCGAAATGGCGCACGAGGTCCTTTGCCATGAGCTAAGGTGTATCGTTAATGTAGGCTTCCTTTTCACCAGCCAAGCAGAAGCCAAGAGAAACGGTAAACTGTATCAAGGAGCACAATTGATGATAAGAGATATTACGATAACGTAGGGGGAACAGACGTGATATATATATATATATATATATATATATATATATATATATATATATATATATATATATATATATATATATATATATATATACTACATGCTGTAGTGTGATTCTTTCTCTCTCTCTCTCTCTCTCTCTCTCTCTCTCTCTCTCTCTCTCTCTCTCTCTCTCTCTCTCTCTCTCTCTCTCTCTCTCTCTCTCTCTCTCTCTCTCTCTCTCTCTCTCTCTCTCTCTCTCTCTCTCGTGTGTGTGTGTGTGCAGAACGTAGGCAAGACGTAATAATGCATCATCCGCCATCTGGCCTTTCCCACAAGCTCCATTCCCGGATGTTGCGTTTGGTTGCGTGTTTGACGTTGTTTTCCAAAACTGGTTTTTCCCGACCGTTCTATTCTTTACGCAGTTGATGCAGGTATGCTAATTTCACGGAGAGGAAAAAGGATTCCCGTTTAGATATTTAATTAAGTGCTGTAAATGATGCATTCTGACTCTAGAAATGATCATGATACACAGGTGTGTGTGAACACAACTAACTGCTGAAAGAATTTGCAACTATGCCATTATGAGTATAACCTTGAGCTGCTGCTGGCCTGGTCGTATAGCTAAGGGTAACATCTACGCTGGCCCGTCCATACAGCTGGTCATGGATTAGAGCTGGCCGTAGAACTTAACAAGACCTTGACGTTGTATCTGGTCATACAACGTTCACTGGAGCCTCACTGTTAGCCCGGGCATACACGTGGAGAAAATCTTAAAGCAAGACCCGCTGATCTTAATGCTGGCTCGGCCAAATTACCAAGCATGATTTTCATGGTCCTGTAGCAGGGAAGGGCATTAATACTCCCCTGGGTACATTGCTGGAGGCCACTACTGCTGCTCCAGCACTAAAGCAGGGCCAGACCTTGATGTTGGCCTGGTCTCCTGGGTTTGGTGGGATCTGAACGGTGGTTTGATCACATATATAAGGAAGAGGGCATTATTGTTGATCCAACCATATAATTGGGTTGGTGTTTAATACTCATCCAATCATATAGTTGGGAGGGGAATTAACTCTGTCCTGGTTCAGTAGCTGGGTTGAGCCTGAGTGTCATCTCGGTCGTATGACATGTTGGAAAGTTTATGTTTTTCCAGTAGTACTGTTGTGTTGTGATTTAATGTTGGTCCAGTTGTAGGATTGAGACGTGTCAAAGTGACCGTATGACAAGATTGAGTCTTAAGGTTGATGCAGATATAAGGCTGAAAGGGATATTAACGCTGGTTTGAGCGTTTAGTTGGGCCTTCCTTATTCCTGGTCAAGTCATAAAGTTGAGTGGGGGTCTTTTTGCTATTCTGGTCGTAGATCTGGGTGGGACATCAATACTGGCTTATTCGTATCGCGGGAAGGGACCTTGATCATGACACTGTCGCACAGTTTGCGTGAAGACATGACTCTTTCTTGGTTACGTAGCAAATAAATGCTATCTATGAAACAGATGTATGGAGCCTTATGTTGTCCTAGTTACGTGGCGTTGATGCTGATTGGAGGTTTTATTAGTTGGATAAGGCTCTAATGCTCACCTTGTCGTATATCCATATTCTGGGGTCTTCCTGTTGGTCTCTTGCAATGGATACGTAGTGCTGTTGTGGTGACTCTGTTCTCCAACTTGACGGGGTTGCCATCCTATGCTAATGGCATAAATAACTGAGGCCATGATGTTCTAAGTATCGTATAAGTAGGCGGCATATTATTTTTTGCCCTGTCGAATAACTTACTAGGACCTTAATGCTACTCTGATCGTACATCTCGCTTGGTTGGGCCTAGTCCTACAGTTGGTTCGTGTTCTGATTTTGTCTTAGCTGAATAGCAAAGCAGAATCTTGATGCCATACTGGTCATGTAACAGAGAAGTTTCACTGCAGGCCAGAACACTCTCTTAAAAGATGTCTTAATGTTGGCTTGATCGTATTTCTGGTTGGAGCCTTGATGCTAGCTAACCTGGTCGTGTAGCTAAATAGAACCTCAGTTCAGTCCAGGTCGTAAAGCTCTGTTAATCCCTTCCGATAACATCGTACAGTTTGGCAGGGACTTAACTATGGCATGGGTGTAAAGCTCGGGGCTCGGCAGTCCGTAAATGGTTACCAGTGTCTCGCAACAGTGTGGGGGCATAAATGCTAGTTTGGTCGTATAGCTAGTTGGAGCTCTTAGTGTTGATATGTCGTACCACAAGGTGGAACATTAATACTGGTCCCGGTTTATTAGTGGGCGGAGCCTTGATGGTGGCTCAGCATTATGTGCTGGCCTGGATGTACAGCAGGGTAGGGAGGGCCTTACTGCTAGCTTGCTTGAGTGGATACTTAATGCTGGCCAGATGGTAAAGCTGAGGGTGTGACCCATTTACTGTGGACAAGAACTATAACTTAATCTGTCTTTAATGATGAACCTAGACATAGTATTGATGCTGACCTGGTCTTTTAGCTTGGCTGCCCATGATTTCGTTGCTTTAATGGGACTGATGAGGAGGAAACGAGAAGTTCCTGGTCATACAGAGCACTAAGATAACCAGATTCTTAATTCCTTGGAACTGTAAAATCCCAAGATGATTGTGGGATAATCAGATTCTTGATGTCTTAATGCTATGAAATCCCAAGATGAGTCTAAATTACTTAATGTGGCCACCAAATGCAGCATTATCTGAAAAACAAATGAATACTTCATCACAAAATGTTTTGTAAATGCTCTCTAGTAGTAATTGCAAGACAAGAAAGGTACTTATGAAGGTGTTTAACTTGGTAACCAATGAAACCGTCATGACTTAGTTATGATTTGTTTCATATTAGATTCCTTGTTATCGTATCATTTGGTAGCATGTCTCTTATGCCTAAGACCCAATGTGAGATTGCTTTTCCAGTATTTCGTCGATTTTTGTGGGCAGGAGCCCGGTAAGGGGAGTTTACTCTAACATAGCTTTAAGCTCAAAGGTCAATATTCTTATTTCTTTTTTCGTATTTTTCTGGCGGCTTTGGTTGAACAATGTAAGCATTAAGTTTTCCTTTGTGTGTTTGATGTTTTAATGATATTTACTTTCCGCATATCAGGCAGTTTCCTGACACTTTCCTAAGATGCCTTTGTGTTTCCAACTCTCTTCTGTTATCTTCCTACACGACTTCTCCCTGCAACCTACGGAACCTATAATATCTTTCACACGCGGACGAAATTACCGTTACACGTAAGAGTGTTAAAATACCCGTGACCATCACTGAACGTGCAAACCTCCCTATTCATTGAACAATGACTCCTTCGTTGCTGGATGACAGTATCCACTTGAAAATTCTCAAGTTAACCTGGTGAAACCCTCACACTCCAAACGTACACCCTGACATCATATTGCTCAAACAACCCTCTCTGTCAAGAGAATACCATCAGTTACAGGCATTACAGATCATACCAACACGTAAACATAATCTCGGAAACAGAAAGAAAACTACATCCTCTAATATGGAAAACTGGGTTGTACGAAAGCAGACGGTTAGAGCTGAGACGTCAGCTCGATTTTTCTAAATGAATAATAGGTAAGCTCAAATATCTCCACAAAAACGAAATTTGGCTGACAAAAAAAGAAACTTTTCCGTTCTCTAGAAGCAGTTCACAGGGATAGCTACACACTAGGCGTCCCCAACTTGGTCTTCCACAACACCAAAACTCAAGTGACATAGATACCAAACAACGTAAACAAAAATGACAGGATGTGCTAAAACCAACAACATAGACAACCACGCAAAACCCAAATTCCTCCAGTATATTCACATTTACACATGACAGGTACACAGTTTATTTGCAATTGAACACGACTCACCCCACCCCGCCACACACCTCACAAACAGCCCTCCCTCCCTCATCGAGAACCGAGAAACAAATCCTAGTATCATATTTCATTTGAGACCTTTTCCACCGATCATCACCACAGTACAACCAAACACATCCATACACACACACCATCCACCTGACGCTAAACAGTCGCCCTCCCTCACACTGCTCTCAACACATCCTCCTCCCCAGGAAGAACCCTTCCAAACCTGTACTAACCAAAGTAGTATGCCTCATGTTTAGCCAGCATCATCACTTTAGGAATATCAGCGCAGATGACACCCCACTCAAGACCCTTCCTGCTCGCACACTATCATCATGCAACTGAATACATTAGCCATTTACAGAGAGAACTTCAATATCTCTTCCCTCCCAGGTCAGTGGGATCACCTGCTGTACATGGCCGGCTAGGAGCCAACGCCAGCATTCCCACCATTACCCCTCAACAATAAGAACAACTATCATTATTGCCTGTTCGTGTTAACATCTCTCACTAACTCGGTTTTTCTCAATCACTATCATCTTCATCTGTTGTTAGTCTCCTTACAAGCGACGAGGTTTCAAAATTTGTGGCCGACACCCACTCAGTGTGTGGCCGCGTAATAATGGTATCACTGCTGGTTCTTCATGACTGTCGTCTCGTACAAGGTCGGGTTTTGGGGTCATGTTGTTTATTGATGGGCCCATACGTGGGGTACACAGATAAGAAAAAATAAAAGACGTCTTTGTTTATAAAGGAATACAAAGGAATTCAAACAGATACTATTAAGAAAGCCTCAGTCAGCATGCAGATATAGAGATTATAGTGCATAGAAAATTAGAATTAAATGTTAACGGAACCTAGATGAGAATATTCCATTTCTTTTTCCTTTACTGAATTTCAAGTAACTAAAAAAGTTAACGTTCATCTTATGTCATGTATAATGCCTAAAGTAAGACCGCAACATCCGATTCTATTGTGATACCAGTTGCAGTAAGATTTGAGGATGATGACTTCAGTATATTGGCAACATAGGAAGATGAGTTAACGCTGTGTGCCATCATGTGTATAAATCCGTATGTCTGTTGGTACGTCAGGGTTTGTGTCATAAGCTACAGCCAAAGCCACCTCTTATGTGTGTGAGGTTTGCATAGAACAAGTTCCTGAATCTTCCTTCTTTGCCTAAATGTTGAAATATTTACATAATCAGGTTGTAAACACTGGGATAAGAAAATCTATAATTAATGATCTTTTTTTTTTTTCCATATGATGTTCATCCCTGGTCAGAACGGAATCTTGTAAAGAGCAACATTGTGCGGCCAGATAAATAAGATCGTTTCAGCTGGGGAAAATACAGCCTTTTACGCCCTTCACTGTAGACTATTAAAGTTACTGCATATTGGCTCTTAAAGTTCCATCAGGCACTGGGCAAGTGCGTCCTTTGATGCATGTGAATTATTTATTAACAGCTTTCTCTCTCTCTCTCTCTCTCTCTCTCTCTCTCTCTCTCTCTCTCTCTCTCTCTCTCTCTCTCTCTCTCTCTCTCTCTCTCTCTCTCTCTCTCTCTCTCTCTCTCTCTCTCTCTCCTCTCTCTCTCTCTCTCTCTCTCTCTCTCTCTCTCTCTCTCTCTCTCTCTCTCTCTCTCTCTCTCTCTCTCTCTCTCTCTCAACAGACACACAAACATAAATAATTTAGGGGTGATCTCATCACAATCTTAAAGGTCATAAACAAGATTGATGATGGAGCAGTGAAGAGTTCTTCAAAAGATGTAGTGGTAGAACAGCCAGATGACGGAGCGTGAAATTAAGTCAGTTGTTAACTAAGATGTAAAGAAGTAATTTCAGAATATAAAAGAGTAGTGGATAAATGGAATCAAATGTATTAGAGAATAAATGTAGACGGTATGAATATATATATATATATATATATATATATATATATATATATATATATATATATATATATATATATATATATATATATATATATATATATATATATATATATATATATATTGCATTTTTTCCCTGCAAAAATCGTCCAAATGCCTCTCTCTTCTCTTTCACTAATAATCTTACTTCTTCATCCCACCACTCACTACCCTTTCTAATCAACCCACCTCCCACGCTTCTCATGCCACAAGCATCTTTTGAGCAATCCATCACTGATTCCCTAAATACATCCCATTCCTCCCCCACTCCCCTTACTTCCATTGTTCTCACCTTTTTCCATTCTGTACTCAGTCTCTCCTGGTACTTTCTCACACAAGTCTCCTTTCCAAGCTCACTTACTTTCACCACCCTCTTCAGCCCAACATTCACTCTTCTTTTCTGAAAACCCATACAAATCTTCACCTTAGCCTCCACAAGATAATGATCAGACATCCCTCCAGTTGCACCTCTCAGCACATTAACATCCAAAAGTCTCTCTTTCGCGCGCCTGTCAATTAACACGTAATCCAATAACGCTCTCTAGCCATCTCTCCTACTTACATACGTATACTTATGTACATCTCGCTTTTTAAACCAGGTATTCCCAATCACCAGTCCTTTTTCAGCACATAATTCTACAAGCTCTTCACCATTTCCATTTACAACACTGAACACCCCATGTATACCAATTGAGTGGGAGATGTATAAAAGAAAGAGACAGGAGGTCAAGAGAAAGGTGCAAGAGGTGAAGAAGAGGGCAAATGAGAGTTGGGGTGAGAGAGTATCATTGAATTTTAGGGAGAATAAAAAGATGTTCTGGAAGGAGGTAAATAAAGTGCGTAAGACAAGGGAGCAAATGGGAACTTCAGTGAAGGGCGCTAATGGGGAGGTGATAACAAGTAGTGGTGATGTGAGAAGGAGATGGAGTGAGTATTTTGAAGGTTTGTTGAATGTGTTTGATGATAGAGTGGCAGATATAGGGTGTTTTGGTCGAGGTGGTGTGCAAAGTGAGAGGGTTAGGGAAAATGATTTGGTAAACAGAGAAGAGGTAGTAAAAGCTTTGCGGAAGATGAAAGCCGACAAGGCAGCAGGTTTGGATGGTATTGCAGTGGAATCTATAAAAAAAAAAGGGGGTGACTGTATTGTTGACTGGTTGGTAAGGTTATTTAATGTATGTATGACTCATGGTGAGGTGCCTGAGGATTGGCGGAATGCGTGCATAGTGCCATTCTACAAAGGCAAAGGGGATAAGAGTGAGTGCTCAAATTACAGAGGTATAAGTTTGTTGAGTATTCCTGGTAAATTATATGGGAGGGTATTGATTGAGAGGGTGAAGGCATGTACAGAGCATCAGATTGGGGAAGAGCAGTAGTGGTTTCAGAAGTGGTAGAGGATGTGTGGATCAGGTGTTTGCTTTGAAGAATGTATGTGAGAAATACTTAGAAAAGCAAATGGATTTGTATGTAGCATTTATGGATCTGGAGAAGGCATATGATAGAGTTGATAGAGATGCTCTGTGGAAGGTATTAAGAATATATGGTGTGGGAGGCAAGTTGTTAGAAGCAGTGAAAAGTTTTTATCGAGGATGTAAGGCATGTGTACGTGTAGGAAGAGAGGAAAGTGATTGGTTCTCAGTGAATGTAGGTTTGCGGCAGGGGTGTGTGATGTCTCCATGGTTGTTTAATTTGTTTATGGATGGGGTTGTTAGGGAGGTGAATGCAAGAGTTTTGGAAAGAGGGGCAAGTATGAAGTCTTTTGTGGATGAGAGTGCTTGGGAAGTGAGTCAGTTGTTGTTCGCTGATGATACAGCGCTGGTGGCTGATTCATGTGAGAAACTGCTGAAGCTGGTGACTGAGTTTGGTAAAGTGTGTGAAAGAAGAAAGTTAAGAGTAAATGTGAATAAGAGCAAGGTTATTATGTACAGTAGGGTTGAGGGTCAAGTCAATTGGGAGGTAAGTTTGAATGGAGAAAAACTGGAGGAAGTAAAGTGTTTTAGATATCTGGGAGTGGATCTGGCAGCGGATGGAACCATGGAAGCGGAAGTGAATCATAGGGTGGGGGAGGGGGCGAAAATCCTGGGAGCCTTGAAGAATGTGTGGAAGTCGAGAACATTATCTCGGAAAGCAAAAATGGGTATGTTTGAAGGAATAGTGGTTCCAACAATGTTGTATGGTTGCGAGGCGTGGGCTATGGATAGAGATGTGCGCAGGGGGATGGATGTGCTGGAAATGAGATGTTTGAGGACAATGTGTGGTGTGAGGTGGTTGATCGAGTAAGTAACGTAAGGGTAAGAGAGATGTGTGGAAATAAAAAGAGCGTGGTTGAGAGAGCAGAAGAGGGTGTTTTGAAATGGTTTGGGCACATGGAGAGAATGAGTGAGGAAAGATTGACCAAGAGGATATATGTGTCGGAGGTGGAGGGAACAGGAGAAGTGGGAGACCAAATTGGAGGTGGAAAGATGGAGTGAAAAAGATTTTGTGTGATCGGGGCCTGAACATGCAGGAGGGTGAAAGGAGGGCAAGGAATAGAGTGAATTGGATCGATGTGGTATACCGGGGTTGACGTGCTGTCAGTGGATTGAATCAGGGCATGTGAAGCGTCTGGGGTACACCATGGAAAGCTGTGTAGGTATGTATATTTGCGTGTGTGGACGTATGTATATACATGTGTATGGGGGGTGGGTTGGGCCATTTCTTTCGTCTGTTTCCATGCGCTACCTCGCAAACGCGGGAGACAGCGACCAAAATATATATATATATATATATATATATATATATATATATATATATATATATATATATATATATATATATATATATATATATATATATATAAAATATATACACACAAAGTTGTATGGAAATAGAAAAGGTTCAGGAGATGGGGTTACATAAATGAAAAACTCCCTCCCCAGTACAGTGTAAATATGCAATTACACACACACACACACACACACACACACACACACACACACACACACACACACACACACACACACAAATGTAATGCTTTTCCATGATCAGTTCATCTCCAACTTAGCAAATTAAAAGATTTTGTTTATATTTGAATGTTGTTCGTTTATTTAAGGCTTTGTTGTTATTTGAATTGCTGCACATATTCAGCAGTATCTTTTATGTTGCTTTAGCTTCGGTTTAATATTTTATTTCACCGAAAGAGCCAGTGAGCTATTAATGGAAACTTACATTTACAAGTGAATTTCCATGTTAGCGTTCCTCACCTTGACGCATTCACGGGCCGCCCAGGCTCGACCGCATAGGTTCGAACCCTGGTTACTGGAGTCGGTGTACACCCAGTCCTAGGGGTTGGCTGATATAATGATTACATGGCTTAGGCTTGAGTATATATATATATATATATATATATATATATATATATATATATATATATATATATATATATATATATATATATATATATATATGTATATATATATATATATATATATATATATATATATATATATATATATATATATATATATACATATATATACCCTCTCGTACCCTCCACCTCTGACACATATATCCTCTTGGTCAATCTTTCCTCACTCATTCTCTCCATGTGACAAACATTTCAATACAACCTTTTCTGCTCTATCAACCACACTCTTTATTACCACACATCTCTATTACCGTTTCATTACTTACTCGATCAAACCACCTCACACCACATATTGTCCTCAAACAATCTCATTTCCAACACATCCACCCTCCTCCACACAACCCTATCATTCGCCCATGCCTCACAACCATACAACATTGTTGGAACCACTATTCCTTCAAACATACCCATTTTTGCTTTCCGAGATAATGTTCTCGCCTTCCACATATTTTTCAACGCTCCTAGAACCTTCCCCCCTCCCCCACCCTGTGACTCACTTCCGCTTCCATGGATCCATCCGGTGCTAAATCCACTTCCAGAAATCTAAAGCACTTCACTTTCTCCAGTTTTTCTCCATTCAAACTTACCTCCCAATTTACATATCCCCAACCCTACTGAACCTAATAACCTTGCTCTTATTCACATTTACTCTCAGCTTTCTTTCACACACTTTACCAAACTCAGTCAAAAACTTTTGCAGTTTCTCTCCCGAATCAGCCACCAGCGCTGTATCATCAGCGAACAACAACTGTGTCCCTTCATAAGCCCTCTCATCCACAACAGACTGCATACTTGCCCCTCTCTCCGAAACCTTTGCATTCACCTCCCTAACAACCCCATCCATAAACAAATTAAACAAGCATGGAGACGTCACGCATCCTTGCCGCAAACCGACATTCACTGGGAACAATCACTTTCTTCTCTTCCTACTCGTACACATGCCTTACATCCTCGATAAAAACTTTTCACTGCTTCTAGCAACTTGCCTCTCACACCATATACTCTTAATACCTTCCACAGAGCATCTCTATCAACTTTATCATATGCCTTCTCCAGATCCATAAATGCTACATACAAATCCATCTATTTTTCTAAGTATTTCTCACATGCATTCTTCAAAGCAGACACCTGATCCACACATCCTCTACCACTTCTGAAACCACACTGCTCTTCCCCAATCTGATGCTCTGTACATGCCTTCACCCTCTCAATCAATACCCTCCCATATAATTTACCAGGAATACTCAAGAACTTATACCACCGTAATTTGAACACTCACCTTTATCCCCTTTGCCTTTGTACAGTGGCACTATGCATGCATTCCGCTACTCCTCAGGCACTTCACCATGAACCATACATACATTGAATATCCTCACCAACCAGTCATCAACACAGTCACCCCCTTTTTTAATAGATTCCACAGCAATACCATCCAAACCCGCCGCTTTGCCAGCTTTCATCTTCCGCAAAGCTTTCACTACCTCTTCTCGGTTTACCAAACCATTCTCCTTGACTCTCTCACTTCGCACACCACTTCGACCAAAACACCTTTTATCCGCCACTCTATCATCAAACACATTCAACAAACCTTCAGAATACTCACTCCATCTCCTTCTCACATCACCACTACTTGTTATTACCTTCCAATTAGCCCCCTTCACCAATGTTCCCATTTGTTCTGTTGTCTTACGCACTTTATTTACCTCCTTCCAGAACATCTTTTTATTCGCCCTAAAATTTAATGATGCTCTCTCACCCAACTCTCATTTGCCCTCCTTTTCACCTCTTGCACCTTTCTCTTGGCCTCCTGCCTCCTTCTTGTATAGATCTCCCAGTCATTTGCTCTATTTCCATGGATAAGTCGTCCCAATGCCTCTCTCACTTCTCTTT
Source organism: Panulirus ornatus (assembly GCF_036320965.1). NCBI lineage: Eukaryota > Metazoa > Arthropoda > Malacostraca > Decapoda > Palinuridae > Panulirus > Panulirus ornatus. Next base: position 37,845,981 of record NC_092241.1, on the reverse strand, counting down.
CACTAACAATCTTACTTCTTCATCCCACCACTCACTACCCTCTCTAATCAGCCCACCTCCCACCTTTCTTATGCCACAGGCATCTTTTGCGCAAGCCATCACTGCTTCTGAAAACCCCTACGAATCTTCACCTTCGCTTCACAAGATAATGATCAGACATCCCTGATCAAGAAGCGTATCATAAACTTATCATGTGGACAAGAAGGTGAATTGCTTACAAATTTCATCAACAATAAAGCTATCCAATTTGTATAGACCATCACTGATATTAAGGTTATAATTCTTCGTGTATTTAATAATAGAAGATACAATGATATTTCTCGTGTTACTGTAGTTAGAGTTAATAACTGAGATGGCATTAATCCAGTGAGTACAATGATCAGAGTTTTTAACGTGATTAAACAAAGCATTTGATTCTTGTCCTGTTCCTATTCTGTATTTGTGTTGCTTAAGTGTAACAGAAAGATCCTTACCAGTCTGCTCAATATAAAACTTATCATAATTTCTATTTGGCACTTTATAGTTGCATCGAGCAGAACTTTCTGGTGTGTTTCTGATTGAGATATTCATTACAGTATTATCGTTGCTGAAGGCAACATTTACATTAATGGATTTAAGCAACAAGGGAAGTTAAGAAAAGATTTTATTAAAAGGGAGAACTAAAAGGTTCTTGGTGTCAAGAGAAGGGGCAACACAAGTGTAAAACTCCTTCCCCGTAACACACAAATCGTAATCTCAGGTACACACACACGCTGCCTAGCTCTAGGGGCTGGATATACTGGAAGTAATTATACATATGAAGGCGAACGTATTAGCCAATAACAGGTCGTCGAGAATGAGGGCCTGATAACAGGTAAACAATGAACACTCAGGATTAAAGTTCTGTGGAGCGGCAAAGCAGTTTTCATAAACAGTTTCCAAACATATAAACGAAATGTGACGGAACTTGAGAGTGAGATATTTTGGCCAGGAATGATCTTACAGAACACTATCAAGCAAGATTTGTTCAGTAAAGATAATGATGATCACAGTTACAGTAATGATAACTGATGATGGTGACCGCATGTAAAGTGACACACAGGCATGTGGACACTAACAAATATGCGCGCGCGCACACACACACACACACACACACACACACACATATATATATATATATATATATATATATATATATATATATATATATATATATATATATATATATATATATATATATACATATATATATATATATATATATATATATATATATATAAATATATATATATATATATATATATATATATATATATATTTTTTTTTTTTTTTTTTTTTTTTTTTTTAATTTTCCAAAAGAAGGAACAGAGAAGAGGGCCAGGTGAGGATATTCCCTCGAGGGCCCAGTCCTCTGTTCTTAACGCTACCTCGCTATCGCGGGAAATGGCGAATAGTATGAAAAAAAAAAAAAAAATATATATATATATATATATATATATATATATATATATATATATATATATATATCTTTTTTCTTTTAAACTATTCGCGCGTATATATATATATATATATATATATATATATATATATATATATATATATATATATATATATATATATATATATTTTTTTTTTTTTTTTTTTTTTTTATACTTTGTCGCTGTCTCCCGCGTTTGCGAGGTAGCGCAAGGAAACAGACGAAAGAAATGGCCCAACCCCCCCCCCATACATACATCCACACACGCAAATATACATACCTACACAGCTTTCCATGGTTTTCCCCAGACGCTTCACATGCCTTGATTCAATCCACTGACAGCACGTCAACCCCGGTATACCACATCGCTCCAATTCACTCTATTCCTTGCCCTCCTTTCACCCTCCTGCATGTTCAGGCCCCGATCACACAAAATCTTTTTCACTCCATCTTTCCACCTCCAATTTGGTCTCCCTCTTCTCCTCGTTCCCTCCACCTCCGACACATATATCCTCTTGGTCAATCTTTCCTCACTCATTCTCTCCATGTGCCCAAACCACTTCAAAACACCCTCTTCTGCTCTCTCAACCACGCTCTTTTTATTTCCACACATCTCTCTTACCCTTACGTTACTCACTCGATCAAACCACCTCACACCACACATTGTCCTCAAACATCTCATTTCCAGCACATCCATCCTCCTGCGCACAACTCTATCCATAGCCCACGCCTCGCAACCATACAACATTGTTGGAACCACTATTCCTTCAAACATACCCATTTTTGCTTTCCGAGATAATGTTCTCGACTTCCACACATTCTTCAAGGCCCCTAGAATTTTCGCCCCCTCCCCCACCCTATGATCCACTTCCGCTTCCATGGTTCCATCCGCTGCCAGATCCACTCCCAGATATCTAAAACACTTCACTTCCTCCAGTTTTTCTCCATTCAAACTCACCTCCCCATTGACTTGACCCTCAACCCTACTGTACCTAATAACCTTGCTCTTATTCACATTTACTCTTAACTTTCTTCTTCCACACACTTTACCAAACTCAGTCACCAGCTTCTGCAGTTTCTCACATGAATCAGCCACCAGCGCTGTATCATCAGCGAACAACTATTAAACTATTCGCGCGTATATATATATATATATATATATATATATATATATATATATATTTTTTTTTTTTTCATACTATTCGCCATTTCCCGCGATAGCCAGGTAGCGTTAAGAACAGAGGACTGGGCCTTTGAGGGAATACCCTCACCTGGCCCCCTTCTCTGTTCCTTCTTTTGGGAAAAAAAAAAAAAAAAAAAAAAAAAAACGAGAGGGGAGGATTTCCAGCCCCTAGCTCCCTTCCCTTTTAGTCGCCTTCTACGACACGCAGGGAATACGTGGGAAGTATTGTTTCTCCCCTATCCCCAGGGATATATATATATATATATATATATATATATATATATATATATATATATATATATATATATATGAAGCTAAATGTTATCTCTGTATTCCCTAAGATGTGAACTAATCACAAAAGCGCTTGATTCTTCATTTCATTTACCTTGTGGCTACCAGCATATTCGTGAATCAGGTGTTCTTTTGTGATTCATATACACACGAATGAACATGTAAATATACATAGGTTGAAGCTTTCATCGTCCATAGCCATGTGGACTTCGTCATTTAGGTTCTAAAGCCACAACAGAACACCAAACCTTGGGCTTGAGCTGCCACAATAAGGGGTTACATCTGTAGCATAATAAGTCTAGCCTGCAGCATAGCATGCGGTACTATGGAAACCTACATACTGTCCATAGGGTCTGCGAGATAAAAAAAAAAAAGATCATGTGTTTATGCCACATACCCGTAAGTGTCCAGCATAAAGAAACTAACAACATAACCTCAATTGCTTTTCTGAGATATTTGGTTTGCATTCAAGCCAGCACCACTGCTATATTGTGTGCGTTCCAGCGTTTACATGGGAACGAGGTAAGAACACAACTGGGAATACTGCAGTTCCTTGATTGAATTCCCGCCACTATAAGAAGAATCTGGTTTTCTCTGCAATGACCAAAGTGAATCTTCACTGCGAGAAAATTTTATCTTGCCAAAAGAAGCTTAACCTAGTTCTTCTGTTTTAGAGTGGACGCAATGTTCGCCTTTATTCAGCCCCTGGAAAGAATGAGCAATATCATTATGTATTATGCATCATTCAACCCAGAAATATAGTTACATATGCCATAAGTGTCAGGCAAATCCCTCCTTGACCCGGATTTTGAACAGCGTCTTCGTTCGAAGTAGTTCATTTTAAGCGCAATAACAGTCGATTTCGTATAGTGCCCGCAATATGAACTTTTTCGTTTTACGATATAAATAACATTTGCTCTTAAGAAGTTAACGATATCAAAAGTTAATCCTGCTTTCGGTTAACATTTGGTCGGGGTGAACTGATGCAGATTGTGACACGTGCACTTACATACGTAAGTATGGCAGAGATTAACGTGGACGGTGCAATTTTTTCATGTTTGAATCGACAATGGTTTGTACAAGTCATATGGTGTTGCTCAGTTACGGGACACCATCATTCAGAGGAGAGTAGAAAAGGAAAATGATCGTCAGTGTTTTATGTTGCTGCTGAGTGATAGTAATAGTACTGGAAACTCATTTGCATAATATACAAAAAGAATATTGGTCATTGCAAGCAAGATGTGTAATGACGCCGTTCAAGTGTTTGAAAAATGTGTTCATTGTACGAATCAACATGAGTTAAACTGCTTCTTGAAAATTCATACCTTATAGTTTGTTGCCACAGCCGAGTGATCGGCCATCCACACAGATATCTACGTATCTTACAAGTAACTGATATGCGAAATGCCATGTGCACTGTGACGTAATCCCAGAAGATTCTTTTCAGACAGGTATTGGTGAGATGTGAGGAAGAATTTACCACAGTGGATATTTGATATATAGTTGTTGTCTTTTTCCTCCAGGAGGCACACATGACAAGCATCTCCCCAGTCCTGTGTAAAGTTGATAACAGGTGGACTAGTATTCATGAAAATGAGAATACTCGCACATGTTTCTGGTGAGGGAAATCTCGAACTACTTTCCAATGCGTTGGTTCGATATTAATGTGTTTCCATCCTCCTCTTCTTGGTCTTGTTAGTTCTCTTATGGATGGCAACACTGCTGGCCCCACACCAAACACACCCCCTCCTGTTCACGTGCCTTCTCCTGACCTACTTGGCTTTGCTCTGGCCCCTCTCACACTCAACCAATTTTACCGTTTTCCAATAATTTCATTGATGAAAAAGGCATATTCTCTCTCTCTCTCTCTCTCTCTCTCTCTCTCTCTCTCTCTCTCTCTCTCTCTCTCTCTCTCTCTCTCTCTCTCTCTCTCTCTCTCTCTCTCTCTCTCTCTCTCTCTCTCTCTCTCTCTCTCTCTCTCCACACTCACTTTCTCCTCTCAGTTTTCTTCTTACCATTCCCGTTTTGCAGGAAGAACACATTAGCGACGTCCTTCGTTAAACAGATAATTCTTATCGTTTGCTGAAATTCTGGTGCGGGTATTTGAAGTCATGCGCCTCTCCAGAGCTGCAAGTTTAGCTTTCTCACATGTGAGCGAGAGTTCTTTGAAAACTTGTATTCCCTTCCCCCGTACCTCGATACCAGCTCAGCACCAGCCAGATCTAATTCTCAGAAGAAATTTGTGAGAATCAACAACGGCATTTTTGTATACAGCAGGTAGCACACCTCCAGTTTTCTAAGACCACATTTAGGGCTTGGTGGACTCCTGGCCATATATAGACAGCCAACCAATTCACCCATGATTTTTAACAGTTGTGAGAGTTAGAGCTCTGCAGAAAGAGAGCGAGTCGTGAAAAAACTCTATCGATATCATCTTGTGTTTCCTGTATGTGATGTGGAGGAGGGATTGATCTGAGATGCAATGCAAACTAGGGTTCAAATGGCTTTCCCGTTTGCTACTGGCTAAACTTTCAGGCACCGCGAAGGTAAGATGATGAATTCATACATCAAATACCTGTCATTGTCAGAACGTGATTTGATCATCCTCCCATGTGGTACAGTGTCAAATTCTTTCTGGCGGTCCAGGTACAAAAAATCCCCCCAGCCTTTCTTCTTGTCCACGACAGAGCTCACTTTCTCATAGAAATCCAATTGTTCTTTATACATAACCTAATTTTCCTAAAACTGTGCTGTCTCTCACTTAGGTGATGTCTCCTGTATGTGTGTGTGTGTGTGTGTGTGTGTGTGTGTGTGTGTCACGAGGAGAGAGTTTAATACTTTTTATTGCCCTTTCTCTTTATCTTGTATATATGTATCATGTTTTTACTCCAGTGTTTGTGTATCTATGCACATCCACACATCCCATCCTGACCCAGGTATCCGTTTATCGACCAACCCTCAGGAGTAAAACATCTTAGTTGGGTGTGGGCCGACAGCCACGCCCAGGAGCTGAACCAGGGCGGATGCGATCCCGGGCTAGCCCATGATGACTTATGGCCAGTAACGCTAACCACCACACCACGGAGGCCTGTGAGTGTGTGTGTGTGTATGTGTGTGTGTGTGTGTGTGTGTGTGTGTGTGTGTGTGTGTGTGTGTGTGTGTGTGTGTGTGTTTCTTTTTTGCTTCTATGCAAGTTGCCTTTTTGTTTCATGTTTTGTTTCACGGTGAACTTCGTAATAACTGTGCATTTTTCTGACCTCGTTAATCTTTATATCCTGAGTTAGTCCATATGTCTAGACCATATATCAAGAGACAACAAATTGTTTCCAGTCCTTAATCAGTTAGATTGATGGGTAGTTCAGCGGACGGCTTAACTGTCTAACGTATTTTGTTGAACAGTTGAACTTACTGGTAATTCACTAATAAAGTAGTACTCTTTTCGCACCAGACAAGCACATCTTCCATACTCCATTCCGTTTTTGACACATGACAAATCAACAACTTCTGTGGTCCACGGTTTTCAGAATGCCATAATTTTTCAGCCATGACCTTATCCAAGTGATTTTTTTTTTCAGGAAATGAGTGAGTCTTACGTGGTTCTTCATAGACTCTTAGGTTTTATGTAACTAAGGGGAGCAGTAGTGTTGAATATCATCCCTTCATCCCATTTTATTGTCCAAAACGTACAAGAATGCTTTCTGGCAAACTGCCCGGAACATATAACGGTACTCCTCGAGATTTCCCACTACAGTCATTGGGCTGAATGTTGGGTAGGGGAATGGAAGGGAGAGTGGAGAGTATGTGCGTCCCTAATGTCTCTGTAAGGTATATCTGTCCAGTCACCCAGAAGACGATCAGTGGGGGAGGTGGTTGAACTCATAGTTTCTGCTGATGCTCACCATCCTGTGTAATTTGTTACTAATGAACTATATATATATGAATGTATGAAGCATATATGTGTGATACATGATTGACTTGATTTACTGAACGACTGAGTAAAGAGGGTGATGACCATAAGAGATGAGATGGTAAAGGAGGATAGTAAGATAGAATGTAGGAAAAGAAAGAGATTATACAGATGTTTGTGGAAGGGTCTAGCGAGCCATATAATGGAAGTCCATTTGGAAGAACTCTGGCAGGTGCTTCTGGTACTAACAAGCGTGTACTTATACTTGATATCTTTAGGCTTGGGGACAGATGCTACCAGTTCCTTGTGTTCCTGGTTGGGTTGTTCCCATCTTTATCGTGCATTATCTTACGATTACGATATCAAGAATATTAATGTCGGCGTTACATTATCCGTTCTTATCTTGCTCTTGGGAGCATTAGTGTTCCCTCGATGTGGTACAATGGAGGTCTTAAATGTGGTTTATAATTACGTCGTGTCTCTTTCATCGTGTCTGCCAGATATTTGTTGGTGTTTGTAGAGTCTTCTATCGAGAGGAGCTGTGGTGTTTGTTTCGTACACTACTTTACCAAGGATGTACAGATATTTATGAATAGTAGCAAATGTTAGAAAGTTGCTTTGAACGTCTGAGACGCATGCCTTAGTTTTTGAATTCCATTACTCTCCCGTCAGTTTTCATTTCTTTGCTCATTTTTTGGTTATATTCGTCTCTATTTTCTTTTCTTTATCTCACAAATATTGACTGTCATCATGACATTTCGTTTTCCGGTGTATTTTGTTATCTGTGTGACGTCGTCTGCATTTCCTAGGTTAATATCATATGCTGATGGAGTAGGTATATCAGTGACATAAGTTATGTAAAATGTTGGAGGAAGTATGTTGCCTTGAAGAACTCATCCAGCAGGTCAAATTTTGAACCTTGGAATATATCAATTTGGGCTTGTGCCGTTCGTCACTATAAGGAACTGTATATTGGTCTCATTGTTAAATCACGGAAGTCGAGATGATTGTATTGTGCTAATATTTATCAAGCAAGACTTTATGAAAGGTTTTCCTAGCATCACTAAACACCCGTGACAGATATTATTAGCAAAGAATACAAAGGAACATGAAGGAATTCAAACACCAACAGATGACCACTGGGTACTTTCGATGTTGTTTGTGATCGTGATGGATATCAGAAACTCACAGGTTAGTGTGGTAAGAGAGCAGAAGACGCGCAGATCGTGCAAAGAGAAAATGCAGAATTTTATTTCGATTGTTTCTGTAACAAATGATGATGCTTAAGTGTTTTGTCTGACTCCTAAGGGCTGGGCATAAGAAAGGCTTGTTGCCTTCGTAGAATTCTTTGAGTTTTCCATTAAGTATCGTCCGAAGCTTTATCTTGGTGCTTCGAAGAGTGGGATAGTTCTGACGTGTACTGGATGAAGAGGTGCTTTACCTCCTTTTGGAATAATCTTGGATTGTTGAGTTCTCCTATCTATGTAGAGAGTATCCAGTTAAACAGACTGCGATAGATACGTTTAGCAAATTTTTCGTTGTTGAATTGGAAGAATGAAGCGAATGTTTTTCATTTGATATCACTTACTCCAGTAGAAAGCTTTGAATTTTACATTGTAGTTATGTTTTCTATTATTGTTGTTTTGGAATGACTTCCTTATCATTAACCTTATATTTATCCTTATCCTTATCCTTATCCTTATCCTCCCGTAATCTGTTCATACCAGACCTTCTTTGACTAGTTCCTTGTTTTTGTAGTAATCGTCGTCGTTTTCCTTTATAGAATGTTAAAAGCTTTCTTCCATATTTCTCGAAAGAGACTTTCGTTTTCCCCGATTAAGTATATCTTGTTTCTCTCATAATCCAGTATATGAGAGGTCGCGATTTCAGAATTGCCTCGGAAAGTTTTAAGATTTTTCCAAACCTGGGTCGGGGGATTTACAGGTGTCTCGACTTCTCTCTTTGTGGTCCCATGACTTACGTCCTGGCTCTTCTGCTATTTCCCTCAGAACGGAGTTTCATGATTCCACCCATTCTGAGCTGTTGAATTTCTTACGGCACTGAATTGAATTGTAATGATTGGAAGAGCATGGATCCATTTTCGATATCAGAGGGTATTGTGGCAAGTGTTAGTAACATGATTTATATGGCTTCACTGATTATTATTATGTATAAATGATATACGGATTCATCAGTCTCTCCAAGGTTGCCTTGGAGAGGTCTGGTTATATATATTGCCATTATCCTGTGGAGGCAAGGGTGAAGCTTTGGAGTTTTCGGAAAAGAGGAAAGAATTCGGTGAGAAGAGAATTGTGAGGGCAAGTGAGGTTGGAAAAAAGGATTTGTGTGAAGAAATACCACGAGAGATTGAGTGTAGAATATCTTTTTTAGAAGATGACTGTAGATGAAGCAAGAATAATGGTTGAGGAATGAAAGCTTAAATATTTAGTGAAGCAGTTCTAGTATGGACGAGAGATACATATGACATGCGAAAAGTGGAAGGTGGGCAGATTAGGAAGGTTACTAAATGGTCGGTTGAAGAGGTAAAGTTGTTAGTGAAGGAAAAAAGAGAGGCTTTTGGGCGGTACTTACTGGGAAATAGTGCAAATGATTTAAGGATGTATAATAGAAACCGGGAGATCAAGAGAGAGGTACAGGAGTTGAAAAAGAGGGCAAATTAGAATTGGGCTGAGCGAGTATCAGTAAACTTCAAGAGAATAAGATGTTTTGTAAGGAGGTTGATAATATACGAAAAACAAGAGAACTAACAGAAACAACAGGGAAGGCGGCAAAAGTGGAAGTGGTAATAGGCTGTCATGGGCTGAGTAAGGGATGGAGTGAGTATTTTGAGTGACTGTTGTATGTAACATCCTCCACTCTGTCTTTAAGAAATACATTACGGAAATAGCCAAGTCTGCCTCTGACACACTTGGAGTCCTGTTTAGATATCGAAATTTCTTTTGTTCTGAACAGTTACTCCGTTTATACAAAGGATTGCTCCGTCCTTGTATGGAATACTGCTCTCACATCTAGGGTGGTTCTAGCTCTGCATCCTTATTTGACAATGCTGGTTCACTTTCTCTTCTGTAGGTATTACTTTGGAACTCTCTACCCTCTCATTCATAACTATGATCTGGCATGTTTGAAAAGACAGGGTTTTTACATCATCCAAATTCGTTAATGCTTCTCTCTCTCTCTCTCTCTCTCTCTCTCTCTCTCTCTCTCTCTCTCTCTCTCTCTCTCTCTCTCTGTCTCTCTCTCTCTCTGTCTCTCTCTCTGTCTCTCTCTGTCTCTCTCTCTCTCTCTCTCTCTCTCTCTCTCTCTCTCTCTCTCTCTCTCTCTCTCTCTCTCTCTCTCTCTCTCTCTCTCTCTCTCTCTCTCTCTCTCTCTCTCTCTCTCTCTCTCTCTCTCTCTCTCTCTCTCTCTCTCTCTCTCTCTCTCTCTCTCTCTCTCTCTCTCTCTCTCTCTCTCTCTCTCTCTCTCTCTCTCTCTCTCTCTCTCTCTCTCTCTCTCTCTCTCTCTCTCTCTCTCTCTCTCTCTCTCTCTCTCTCTCTCTCTCTCTCTCTCTCTCTCTCTCTCTCTCTCTCTCTCTCTCTCTCTCTCTCTCTCTCTCTCTCTCTCTCTCTCTCTCTCTCCTCTCTCTCTCTCTCTCTCTCTCTCTCTCTCTCTCTCTCTCTCTCTCTCTCTCTCTCTCTCTCTCTCTCTCTCTCTCTCTCTCTCTCTCTCTCTCTCTCTCTCTCTCTCTCTCTCTCTCTCTCTCTCTCTCTCTCTCTCTCTCTCTCTCTCTCTCTCTCTCTCTCTCTCTCTCTCTCTCTCTCTCTCTCTCTCTCTCTCTCTCTCTCTCTCTCTCTCTCTCTCTCTCTCTCTCTCTCTCTCTCTCTCTCTCTCAGTATATATATGTACGTGTGTGAATATACATGTGTATGTGGGTGAGTTGGGGCATTCTTTCGTCTGTTTCCTTGCGCAAAATCGCTAACGCGGGAGACAGCGACAAAGTATAATAAATAAATATATATATATATATATATATATATATATATATATATATATATATATATATATATATATATATATATATATATATATATTTTTTTTTTTTTTTTTGCTTTGTCGCTGTCTCCCGCGCTTGCGAGGTAGCGCAAGGAAACAGACGAAAGAAATGGCCCAACCCACCCCCATACACATGTATATACATACGTCCACACACGCAACTATACATACCTACACAGCTTTCCATGGTTTACCCCAGACGCTTCACATGCCCTGATTCAATCCATTGACAGCACGTCAACCCCGGTATACCACATCGATCCAATTCACTCTATTCCTTGCCCTCCTTTCCCCCTCCTGCATGTTCAGGCCCCGATCACACAAAATCTTTTTCACTCCATCTTTCCACCTCCAATTTGGTCTCCCTCTTCTCCTCGTTCCCTCCACCTCCGACACATATATCCTCTTGGTCAATCTTTCCTCACTCATTCTCTCCATGTGCCCAAACCATTTCAAAACACCCTCTTCTGCCTCTCAACCACGCTCTTTTTATTTCCAAACATCTCTCTTACCCTTACGTTACTTACTCGATCAAACCACCTCACACCACACATTGTCCTCAAACATCTCATTTCCAGCACATCCATCCTCCTGCGCACAACTCTATCCATAGCCCACGCCTCGCAACCATACAACATTGTTGGAACCACTATTCCTTCAAACATACCCATTTTTGCTTTCCGAGATAATGTTCTCGACTTCCACACATTCTTCAAGGCTCCCAGAATTTTCGCCCCCTCCCCCACCCTATGATCCACTTCCGCTTCCATGGTTCCATCCGCTGCCAGATCCACTCCCAGATATCTAAAACACTTTACTTCCTCCAGTTTTTCTCCATTCAAACTTACCCCCAATTGACTTGACCCTCAACCCTACTGTACCTAATAACCTTGCTCTTATTCACATTTACTCTTAACTTTCTTCTTTCACACACTTTACCAAACTCAGTCACAAGCTTCTGCAGTTTCTCACATGAATCAGCCACCAGCGCTGTATCATCAGCGAACAACAACTGACTCACTTCCCAAGCTCTCTCATCCCCAACAGACTTCATACTTGCCCCTCTTTCCAAAACTCTTGCATTCACCTCCCTAACAACCCCATCCATAAACAAATTAAACAACCATGGAGACATCACACACCCCTGCCGCAAACCTACGTTCACTGAGAACCAATCACTTTCCTCTCTTCCTACACGTACACATGCCTTACATCCTCGATAAAAACTTTTCACTGCTTCTAACAACTTGCCTCCCACACCATATATTCTTAATACCTTCCACAGAGCATCTCTATCAGCTCTATGATATGCCTTCTCCAGATCCATGAATGCTACATACAAATCCATTTGCTTTTCTAAGTATTTCTCACATACATTCTTCAAAGCAAACACCTGATCCACACATCCTCTACCTCTTCTGATGCCACACTGCTCTTCCCCAATCTGATGCTCTGTACATGCCTTCACCCTCTCAATCAATACCCTCCCATATAATTTACCAGGAATACTCAACAAACTTATACCTCTGTAATTTGAGCACTCACTCTTATCCCCTTTGCCTTTGTACAGTGGCACTATGCACGCATTTCGCCAATCCTCAGGCACCTCACCATGAGTCATACATACATTAAATAACCTTACCAACCAGTCAATAATACAGTCACCCCCTTTTTTAATAAATTCCACTGCAATACCATCCAAACCTGCTGCCTTGCCGGCTTTCATCTTCCGCAAAGCTTTTACTACCTCTTCTCTGTTTACCGAATCCCTCTCACTTTGCACACCACCTCGAACAAAACACCCTATATCTGCCACTCTATCATCAAACACATTCAACAAACCTTCAAAATACTCACTCCATCTCCTTCTCACATCACCACTACTTGTTATCACCTCCCCATTTGCGCCCTTCACTGAAGTTCCCATTTGCTCCCTTGTCTTACGCACTTTATTTACCTCCTTCCAGAACATCTTTTTATTCTCCCTAAAATTTAATGATACTCTCTCACCCCAACTCTCATTTGCCCTCTTTTTCACCTCTTGCACCTTTCTCTTGACCTCCTGTCTCTTTCTTTTATACATCTCCCACTCAATTGCATTTTTTCCCTGCAAAAATCGTCGAAATGCCTCTCTCTTCTCTTTCACTAATAATCTTACTTCTTCATCCCACCACTCACTACCCTTTCTAGTTAACCCACCTCCCACTCTTCTCATGCCACAAGCATCTTTTGCGCAATCCATCACTGATTCCCTAAATACATCCCATTCCTCCCCCACTCCCCTTACTTATATATATATGTGTGTGTGTGTGTGTGTGTGTGTGTGTGTACACATGGATGTACAATTCCTGCATCAACTTTTGTGGAACATAGTAGCCAGCAATAAAAGTTTTGGTTTGGTAAACAAATTAACGTAATTTCGTTTCCCAGTGGTAATGTAGGCCGCTCTGCCCGTTAAACGTGTTGCCTGTATGGAAATGCTTGCATTTTGCTAATTATGTTTTTATTGTGCTTGTTGCGGGAAACAGGTTTCACCAGGCAAGCAAAATGTGCTTTGAAATTTTGCCCTCGACATGGACTAGTGAGTTCGACATTTTTTTTTTTTACATGCACTAGTGGCTCAGTGTAAATGCTCAAGTAACCTGAACCAGTTGCCTGTACAGTTGATCATGCACTAATGGTCTGAATTGTCATACATGCTCTAGTAACCTGAACTGTTATACATGCACTGGCGGTCCGTCCTGTTGTACTGTTGTACATACACAAGTGACCTGACCTGTTGTTTACGCACTGGAAGCCTGTACTGTTGAACATGCCTCAGCATTCTGCACTTTGGTACATGCACAGGTGGCCTGAACTGCTGCACACGCACTAGTGGTCTGAACTGTTGTACACTAGCGGCATGAACAGTTATGGATGCTCGAGCAGCCACAACTGTTGTACATGCACTAGTTGCATGAATTGTTGTACATGCACTAGTGGCCTGAGTTGTTCTGCATGCACTGTTAGAACGAACTGTTATACATGCAGTAGTAGTGTGAACTGTTGTACATGCCCTTGTGGTCTGAACTGTTATTCATACAATAATTGTCTGAAAAGTTGTACATGCACAAGGGATGTGACCTGTTGTACATACACTAGCGTTCTGAGGTGTTGTGCATGCACCAGTGGTCTCGACTGTTGTACATTCACTAGTGGCATGAACTGCTATATATACACTAGTATCCTGATCTGTTGTGCATCCAGTACTAGCCTGACCTGTTGTGCATCCAGTACTAGCCTGATCTGTTGTGCATCCAGTACTAGCCTGACCTGTTGTATATACAACAACAGTTTCATGCACTGCCGGCCAGAAGTCTGGAAATATCAAATAAAGGTATTTTGAACTCTCAGATTTTCGGAGTTCAGATATCTTTTTTTTCTCTAAGGAACCTCTTAAAATTTAGTCTGTTTTGTTAAACTTGCTAAGCTGAGTTACCTTAGCACTAATACAAGTTGAAGTAGATAATAACAGCGTTGTTTTCCATTCCATCATCAGTAGTATCTTTACAGAAGTAAAAATACTGATAGTATCAGGTTTAGTAATAATTAAACCAAAGGATAAATGGATAAGACGGGACGATATATATATATATATATATATATATATATATATATATATATATATATATATATATATATATATATATATATGTATTCATATATATCTGTTTTGTGTTAAATGAGGCGGCACGAGTAACTAATTGCTCTAATAACAACCGCTTGATTAACTCTCTCTCTCTCTCTCTCTCTCTCTCTCTCTCTCTCTCTCTCTCTCTCTCTCTCTCTCTCTCTCTCTCTCTCTCCACACACCTAATCGCCTTTTCAGCATTAGCAAGGTAGAGCCAAGAATAGACGAAGAAGGGTCGCATTCGTTCACATCCATTCTCTAGCTATCATGTGTAATGCACTGAAACCACAGCTCCCCATCCACATCCAGGCTCAACAGACCTTTCCACGGTTTATCCCAGACGCTTCACCTACCCTGGTTCAGTCCATTGACAACACGTCGTCCACTGTATACGAAATCGTTTCAGCTCACTCTATCCGCTGCACGCCTTTCACTCATCCTGCATGTTCACGCCCCGATCACTCAAAACCTTTTTCACTCCATCCTTCCATCTTCATTGCGGGTCCACCTTTTCTCTTTGTTTCCTTCACTTATGAAACATATATCCTCTCTATCAACCTCTTCTCACTCATTCGCTTTCATATTTCCAAAGCATTTTAGCGTACTCTCTTCAACTCTCTCAACCACACTCTTTATAGTACCACCTCTCTCATACCCATTTACCACTTACTCGATCAATAATGTTCTCAAAACATTTAATTTCTAACACCTGCACTCCCCTCCGCATATCATCATCTACAACACATGCCTCGCATCCAAATAACACTGTTGTGACAACCGTACCGTCAAATGTTTTCACTGTTGCCCTCCCGTATAACTACCCCTCTTTCCAAATATTCCTCAGTGCACCCACACCTTCATCCCCTCTCGCCCTATGACTCGCTTCCGCTTCCACGGTTCTATTTGCCGCTATGCTCACTCCCAGGCATCTAAAACGCCTCCCTTCCATCATTTTTTTTTTTCTCCTTTCAGACTCACACCCCAACTTAGCTATCCCTGTGCCTTGCTAAATCTAAACCTTTCACACACTATTCCAATCTGTCGCCAAACTTCTGCAGTATCTCATTCGAATTTGCCACCAGTGCTGTGTCATCAACAAACAACAGCTGACTTACTGCCCAGACCCTTCATCTCTTACAGACTGCATACTCGCCCCACTCTCCAGCACTCTGGCATTTACCTTCGTCACTACCCAGTTCATGAACAAATCAAACAGCTCTGTCACACACCACTACCGCAGACCAACTTTCACTCAGTCACTCTCCTCTCTTCCTTCTCGCACGCGTGCCTTACACACTTGATAAAAACTTCTCACTACTCCTTCAAGCTTCCTACCCACACCATATACTCTGGTGACCTTCCACAAGGGATCTCTGTATTGTCGTACAATTGATCCATCCATAATGGCATGCAGATCTTTAGCTAAGAAGTCAATCAATCATTATATCCTGCAGTTGACGTAGTTTTTTTTTCTTTTTCTACAGCAGTAGTGTCTTGTGATTGTTACAGGTAGACTGTTAAGAACTTCTCACGGGCAGAGGAGTGTTGTGTAGCAGATGTTATAACCAAACTGTTGAGCAGGAGCTGTTTTCTGCCAGACTCTCAGGACAGTGGTAGTGCTAAAGAGTGTCATTTAGTTCTCGATGTTACCATGATGTTGTCCAGAGGAAGCTCAAACAATATCGCAGTTTTTTTTTTTTTCTATTTTTACCACAACACTGTTGTGTACGTTTTGTTACAAGAGTATCGTTCAGTGGTTAGGTTAGGTTGTTCTGTAGCTGCCGTCCAAGCTGAACTGTCTCGCAGTTGTTACAGCTGTAACTCAGACGCCGTAAATGACAACCGTCTTGCAGTTGCTGTTACAGCTGAACTGTTGTGTGGATTTTGTTGCAGCCAAACTGCCTTGCAGCTGTTGTTGCAGCCAGATCATCACGCAGTTGTTGTAATAACAAGACTATCATGTAGTTGTTATTACAGCAGTTAGTATGCAAATATAAAATGTTAATCTTGAATTGTTGGTAAAACTGCATGACACATCGCACTTCTCTTTCAAACAGGAAATTATCAATGATGAGCTGTTGATAAAAGCATTTAAAGTTATTCTGAAAGGGAAAAAAAAAGTTATTATTTTTCTAATGTTCTAAGCTTGGGTAATTTTCCACGACGCGGAAAACCTCATTTTCCAGCAAAGGAATATTGTTGGCACTTACGGGGAGCAAGTACGCCTTCTTTAAAGACTTCAATTTCCTCTGGTAATCAGACGGCGGTGTGGGTGTGGTACGGAGGAAGCTGATGTGAACTTTGATGTTATGTATTTCATATGGTGGGTGTTACCTGAGGGGGTGCGTTCCTCGCCGTCCTTGTCTCTCACATCACTTGGGTTAAACAGTGATAAATGTTGCGCCTCTTCCTTCATCATATCTTGGTGAGGAGGGAAGGTGTGTGTGTGTGTGTGTGACTCCGCTTCCTGATTTATTCCTAACCCTGCAAATGCTGACGAATGTTCCTCACTTTCACATTTCACCCATAACTTGACCTGCTCCTTTTCTTGCTGGACCCACAACCTGAAGGATGATGGAGTTTCCTTCCTCATCCTGTCATACTCTTACCCTCAGGAGAAGTAATGAATATTGCCCCTCCTCCTGTCACCCTCATTACTTGTTGGGGTCTGGTTAGTTTCTTCCTCCTCCTCCTGTTTCACTCATAACTTTGTGAAATGTGGTTGTTTAGTTACTCTACACGTCTCACTTATTAGTTAGTGAACAGGGATAAATGTTGATCCATCTCGCGTTTCTTTCATGATTTGACCAAAAATGATGAAATTGTTTACACTCATATCTCATTCATAACCAGCTGAAGAATGAGGAATATTAACCATGTTGCTCTCATATTTCAGGGAGACGTGGCGTGCTTACATCTAAGGTAACGTACTGATGTACAACTGTGTAATACATCCTTCTTTACTGTTTGCACATCTTCCTCTACCATGTGACACATATTTCTTTGCTGTGTCTCACACATTCCTTCTTTCCTTTCCTGGTTTGTTGGCCATCTTACTGAAATGGCTGTGTGGTTTTCTGGTTGAGCTGAGCTGGTTGGTTTTCTGAATGTCTTCCCCTGTAGGTTACTCAGCTTGGCTACCCTATTTTGGGCTTGGTTTTCACTCATACCAGTGGGTCCCGACTTTTCTCATCCCGGAGCCCAACGTTTTCAAGAAACAATAATGGATGATGCTGCTTGTCGTCATAGAAATTCGTGTGTTTCATGAATAACGTTTTCTCTCGTAAACTCCCATAAAATTCCCCTAAAATAAGCAATTCACCTTTCAACCTCACATCCTCCCTGCGTCTCAAGCATGTTTGTACCACCACCGCTCAAGAATGGGTTAAAAAAGAGAAAAAAATAAAGTGAAAATCAAGTGATTTTCACCTGAAAAAGAAACTGGTCGTTGCCCATAACAGCGTGACACCCATGGCCATCTCGTTTGTTGGTCTAATGTTACGTTGAGGTCGATGGAGGAAAGCTGATACATATGTATTCTGGAGACACATAATGCGTTCTTTTATTGTCGTTATATTTTTAAAGTCAGCACATTGAAGTTTCCTGAGCGTGTCCGCCCGCACGCCCTCCACTGGTGTTTACCCCTCCCCCACCCTTTCAGTATCAAAAACGCCCACGGGGGTGGTAACCGCCCATGTTGGGGGCCAATGTCTTATACAGTCACTGGCTTTCCAAACAAACTGGTATACTGTGTCCACAATGACCCTCGCTTTGCACAATTCTCCCTTGCCTGACTTTCAGCCAGCATGTTCTTGTTAGCTAATCTGGTTCGTGCTTACTGGCTTGTTTGCTTTATGCTTACCAGATTGTTTGCACTGGCCCTTACCAGATTGTTTGTATTATCCTTTACCAGATTGTTTGCACTGTCCCTTACCAGATTGTTTATACTATCCCTTACCAGATTGTTTGCACTGTCCATTACCAGATTGTTTGCACTGTCCCTTACCAGATTATTTATACTATCCCTAACCAGATTGTTTGTACCATCCCTTACCAGATTGTTTATACTATCCCTTACCAAGATTGTTTGTAACATCCCTTACCAGATTGTTTGTATCATCCCTTACCAAATTGTTTCTTTTCAACTTGGGTGAGCAGGTAGCTTCCGCCGCGCCCACCTTACCTGATATTACCTTTTTTTTCGCTCAACTGGTTATTGATCGACATCATCCCTTCCCCCCTCCCCCCTGTTTACCTCTTAGGTCGCTATATATTTTCACAGAAAACCTTCCTGCTTATATTTTTGGGTGAGTCCCCTCGTGAGCATCGAGCGTGCCTACATCTTTCCCCCCCCCATCATCCATAATGATAATTCATAACAATTTCCATATCTATTCAGTAGTCCACTTCCTTATGCTTGGCCTCCTAGTCATTACTCATCTCACTTTTTCTTTACCTCAGTTTTTGCCGTTCTTTGCTTATCTTTCATATTCCCTTTCTCTTCCGTCTTTATCTCTTCCTCGTATTCCGCCTTCCCTCCTAATCCATATTTCTTCTGTTTAATCCCTCATATTCATTTCCTTATTTCTCCTCCTCACCTTCCATGCGAATCTCCCATCCTTCGTCGTCAACCATCACTCAACATCTTCCATTTTCCTCTTTTTATATTACACCTCGCCATCTATATCTTAAGTGCCCTTCTTTATTTTTCATTGTTCACCTCCTCATACTTCACTTTGCCCTTTTTCTTCCAATCTTCCCATCCCTTTCCCAAGTCTTAACTTTCCTTCTTCATCTACTGCATCTTTCCAACTCGTTCCCTTCATCCCATCCCATCTCATCTTCCTTGTTTCTTTCTCACATACACTTCGTCATTCCTAACCTTCTCTTCATCTTATCTTATGTTCAGATCCTTATGTTTTGTCTACATCATCTCCTCCATGTCTCCGACCTTGTTCCTCATCTTCGCCTGTTCAGTCCTTAACTTCATCTCCCCAACCTCGCTGTCCCTTCCTTGTTCCCAGCGTCGCCATGCTCACTCATCATCTTTTGATCACGATTTACTTTCCTCTCTTCATCCATCACGTTGTCCTCTTCTGCTTCATCGTCCGTTCCTCATTCTCACTATCTCTTCCCCCATCAGGGCTTCTCATATTGTGCTCCCTAGCCTTCGCCCTGATCAATACACCTGCCCGTCACGGCTTCGCAAAACTTACTTCTATCTTTTTCCTTTCAAAACAATTTATGACGTCTTCATCTTGGCTATGATCAACGCACTTCCACACACGGCTTTGTTGTCTGAATAACACACTCTTCCGCAATTTGGTCTTCACAACACACTTTTCCATCATGGCCCCTGACAGCATACAGTCCAGTTATTGTACAATCACCCATTATGGACCCCTAACAGTTTACAATCCAGTTACTGTTACCATAGAACGTTCCTAGAACTAGATTACGTGCAACACACTCACACACTGGCGGCATAAACATACTGTCACGAAGTATTGTTTTATATACCATACTTTCCTAACACAGTTCACAAAGCATACTTCCCAAACATGGCCAAAAAAAACACATCTACTGTATGACCCCATAAAGGACACACACACACACACACACACACACACACACACACACACACACACACACACACACACACACACACACACACACACACGTTAACATTTTTTGACTCACATTCTTACCATACCTAAATATAACACACACAGCTACCATGGTTCCACACACCGCACTCCCTTACCTCGGCCTCTTCCAATATAATAACTCCTGACCATGGCTTCATATTACACCGTCCCCTAACATTTCTCCACAAATGAGACACCTCTGACTCGAATAACAACCTTTTTCCGCCATACCTCCACACATCGCATAACCCAGCCCTCTGCCTCTGGGTATAGAACCACTCCACTCCACACGACTCACTCACCTTCAGGATCCACCTGCCGCTATCATATTTCTCCACATTAAAGTGTCCGACCATGAATTACAGCGACATACTGTCCCACCATGGCTAGACTGATCACACTTCTCCACCACGACCACACTTAACGCACTCTACAAGCATAACTACATACACCGCGTTCCTAAAATGGTCTTTAAGCAGCACGGTTTTCCACTGTAGATCCATGACATCCTCCTCGCCATCTTGGCTCAGCGCAACACATCTCTCACCCACAACTCTACATGAAACATTCCTCACAACCCTTACCTCATCGTCGCTCTGCACGGTGTACTGCCCTACAGCGACTATGGGTAACACGCCAGGTACTTGCCAAGGTTATAGAAGCACACAGCACAATCCCTCATCATAACTTCACTTAACAGAACTTCATCATGACCACCGGAACACTCTCCTGCCAATACAACACACCCACACACACACTATTGTTCAGCCCGTCGCCCCCTACCCTACCAGGGTTCTACACAATACACTCCTCCAACAGCCTCTGCTCAGCACAATCCTCGCTATGGTCCAACACACACTAACGGGTCTCAATTTCACGGGCACCCTGATAGTTTCTCAATACCCGGCCCAAGTTAACGCAGGAATGACTATGAAGTGGGTTTCTGCTCGAGGTTTTATCAGGTGAAAAAAGAAATTATTTTTTGAATTGGAAAACTGCCCGAGTTGAAATGTTTTTCTTTTTTCTATCACTTTAAAGTTGCTTCCTCAAAGGAATTGGGAATTATGTTGAGCATCGGCGAGATATTGTAATCTAAAAGGCAAATCCCGATTATTCTGAAGATGTTTCTGATCATTTTTTTTTTTTTTCGTGTGTGCGAAGAGAGTTTGGTTAATGTTCCTTATTCCGTAAGATATTGAGATTCGCTGACGATACTCAGATGGGAACAAATTCTACAACAGGAATTGAAGGTGTGCAGCTTCAGACGGGTGTAGACAAATCAAAATGGACTGGGCTTATAGGTGGCAAATGAATTCTGGTAACAGTAAATGTAAAGTTTTCTATGTCGGTAGTATAAATAAAAAGGGCAAGGTGCAGTATGAATTCTGTGGAACTGTGAAAGGTAGATTAGGAAAATGACTTGGGTGTAATAATCTCTTGTTGATCTAATGCTTATGTAATCAGTGCACAGAAGCAGTTTAAAAGACAAACAGACCTCTGGGATTTATAGGTAAGGCTGTCGATTTTAAAGTCTCCTTACTCATCACAAGTCACTTGAGCGGACGTCACTATCTTGAATATTGTGTTCAGGTTTGGTCATCCTACTGAAGGAAAGACATTCAGCAGAATAGATAGAGTACACATACGACATACCAACATGACTTCTGGAGTGAGGAACAAATCGTATGAGACACAATTAAACGATTTAAATCTATTTACTTTAGAAGAGAGATTATCAACGGTTGGTCTGATACAGGCATACAAAATTATCAAAGGCTCAGATGATCTCGATCTAACGACTGACATTAAGGATAGATTCCTCTGATTTTACTTGTAGTAATGGTTACAAACTCGTACGTATTTATACTCTTCCCACACTATATGATTGTCGTATCTCTTCCACTATCACAAACAGCCTCGCAAGGATCCAATTGTTTCTTGCTATTTAAATTATTTTGTGTTCCTTTATATTCTTCTAGTTTTAGGTAGATTGTCTTTCTTTTTTCATGAAAGACATGAAATATCCAAATTTACGTTAACCCTTTTGTGTTACTGGCCAGCGGTACGGTAAGAAACCTGACGCCTCACTAGGGCGTCACGCAACACGCTCCTTAACAAGGGAGTCATATAACACGCTCCTTAACCAGGATGTCACATAACACGCTCCTTAACCATGGCATCACGTAACACACTCCTTAATCAGGGCGTCACATAACATGCTCCTTAACCAGGGCGTTACATAATATGTTCCTTAACCAGGGCGTCACATAACATGTTCCTTAACCAAGGCGTCACATAACACGCTTCTTAACTAGGGCGTTACACACGACGCTCCTTAACCAGGTCGTCATGCAACACACTCCTCAATCAAGGCGTCACACAACACGCTCCTTATCCAGGACCTTCACATAACACGTTCCTTAACCAGGGCGTCACACAACACACTCCTTAACCAGGATGTCACATAACACGCTACTTATTCAGGACCTTCACATAACACGCTCCTTAACCAGGGCGTTACACAATACACTCCTTAACCTGGACGTCACGCAACATACTCCTTAACTTTGGCGTCACATAACACGCTCCTTAACCAGGGCGTCACACAACACACTCCATAACCAGAGCGTCACACAACACACTCCTTAACCGGGACGTCACGCATCACGCTCCTTAACTGTAGCGTCACATGACACACTCCTTAACTGTAGCGTCACATGACACATTCCTTAACCAGGGCGTCATACAACACACTCTCCAGCGATGGTTTCACCAAGCACTCTCCTCTACCACAGCTTCAGAGAGAGAGAGAGAGAGAGAGAGAGAGAGAGAGAGAGAGAGAGAGAGAGAGAGAGAGAGAGAGAGCTCCAGACAACACAGCCTTCGGTCATGGATCATCTGTTTCACCTCTGATTCATTCATTATCGGTACATGTCCTGCTCTTGGGACACACATCCCTCTAACCTATCCCGAAGAAGTGAGGCCACACTGACCACTTCTGACAATTATCTTATAAATTCGTTTTATTTTAAAAATTATCGGAACCTCTTCTGATTCATCGCTTTCTCGATCTCTTTGAGTCTTATATCTTCTGATTCATCGCTTTCTCGATCTCTTTGAGTCTTACATCTTCTGATTCATCGCTTTCTAGATCTCTTTGAGTCATAGATTTTTTTTTTCTATATATATAATCGATGTACTTACCGACAGGTGAGGTCTAGTGATAATAACTTTTCTCTTATCTGATTTGTATCGGGTCCTCCTTCATTAGGAAATGTGGGGACTCCTGGCCTGGGTATTTCGAAAGCGTACGACAGGGTCAGGAGATACAGCTCTGATATCTGTATTTTCCCCTAAGTGTTGTTCACATTTGCTCTTTACACTGATTTCCAGAGTTTCATGCAATCGTTCTGCTGCTGTAATTTCACATAGATCAAGTTTTTTCTTTCTTGTGAATAGTGATGCTTGTTGCAGATTTCTTCTGTCTCCTACCAACTACTGTCTCTCTGTCAGTGATCTTTTGCCATTTATCCTATTCAGCTTAGTACTGATGACTGAACTGTGTAATTCCTGGTTCCTGTAAACACGGACCTGCCTTCCTCATTGATCATTTCCCTCGCTTAACTTCGTCTCTTTCCGTCAGTTCTGACCTTTACAAATTCTTCGTTGTATCCAAACCCCAATATGTTTTCTTATGCATGAAATTTGATCTCGACTCTTATCATTTCCTTTGCAGATTTATCCATATACTTGTTATCATTTCTCTTCTGATGTCTATAGCCGTCCTAATATTACTTTTATTTATCTAATTCTAATTCCAAGAGTCTGAGGATTATATACAGAATTTTAAATGTTTATCTTTAGAACAGCTATATGATCATTGCTCACAGATTCTGGAGACTTCGTTACTTAGCTCAAAAGCAGCCCACCTTCTCTACTCCTCTGGACCTTCCTCACTTGTCCAAAATGTTGATTCTCTTTGTTTATCCTAGATACCAACTGGGCCTCTACGTTTCCAGGAGTTGACTGTTTCCTTGCCTCCTCACAAACCTAAGTCACCCAGTACCAAACCGGCCACGACGTCTTACATGTATTGTGTCAGCGGAGGATATTGCAGAAATGGGCGATATGATATCTGCTTTATTTCTTCCGCAGCCTGACTGTGGAACTAGGCGTTCGTATGATATTCCTAAGTTCTACGATCTGTCTTCCTTTAAAAGGCAGATGCATCATCACGTGAAGAACAGATGACACTATGCTAATGTGTTATGTACCAGACCAGACGTTGATATAGGAACCGGCGGCGTTACTGTCGCCTTTTATATACAATAAGAGGAAAGTGCTCCATCGTGGTTTCAACCGATAAGGTTTCCAAAACACTCTATCTCTCTTTTTGTTCTCCACATGATCTCTCATGATGAACACATAGATAATACGTCCCATATTGACTCCACATTTCTTATCCTATGCAGCTTATCCTCTGCAGGAAGCAAGTGATCCACACGCACTTACTGAAGCTTCCTTCCTCTCTCCTCTGCTGCATCGTATCTTGCCAAACGAACACATGGTCGTCAGGCACCCACTGCAGCCAGCTTCTTATTTGCCTCAGTGTCTCCCCACTTAGAAAAAAAAAAAGTCTTTCTCCACTTACGGCATTTACTCTTCTTCTCTTACTCGCTAAGTATAGCAAGCAGTCTCCTGGTGCTTTGCTCCTTGGTACTGCGTCTTCCTCCTCTCTAAAACTTCTCAACAGAAGAGAAGAGATGCGTCATACTCGAGCACTTCTCCCTCCTCCCCGGTGCTGCGTCGTAACTCTTCGCGAGGCAACAAATGACCCGTGTCCAAGTCCATTATTTTTCTCTGGCTGCCGTGTTGTGGCACCTCCCTGGGAAACAGGGTTTGGTCCTCAGGGCAGCGCCCCTCACGCACCATCCTCCTCCTCCTCCTCCTCCTCCTCCCATCCCTTCGGAAAACAAAGGCAGCATCCTTTGCCAAGAAGCAACTGGTCCATGTTAACGAAGTCTTGTAGATTTTACATGCTCATGTTATTTTAGTGCTGCATAATATTTCCTCACAACACATCATGATATATATATATATGGGTACGAAATTTCGTGAACCTTATGCACATGAGCATTAAGGAACTTTATGCTAATACGTTGAGGAATATATATGTAAATACAGAAGAGTTGTTGTAGACCAAGCAAGATGTGCAACTGTGAAATTTCACAGTAGTGATGTTTCATGCCACAGTCTCATGTTCTCCGAGTACGATGGAGCGTGAAGATATACGATCCTGAGGTTCCTGGGTCTACTGCCCAACAGAAAATACGAAAGCACACACACACAGACACACACACACACACGCACACACAACTTAGAGAGTAGTGACATGCCAAACGCAGTTTTTGTCAGAAAAGAAAGGAAGAAATTGTCAGGACATATAAGCTCGACCAGTAATGGGTACGAACGGATTAAAGTCATGTAGCCGAAGGGTACTTAGGGAGTGAAAGGAACGTAGACAAAAAAGAATTTTGTAGGATCTTCGTGTGTGTGTGTATGTGTGTGTGTGTGTGTGTGTGTGTGTGTGTGTGTGAGAGAGAGAGAGAGAGAGAGAGAGAGAGAGAGAGAGAGAGAGAGAGAGAGAGAGAGAGAGAGAGAGAGAGCACATCACATGAGTCAAGATGACGGAGCAGCTCCGCTCATACCACAGAGAGCTCAGAAACGCTGGATGGTGAAGATGTTGATGAGAGGATACAGATGCAGATGGACTCGTGGCAGATGGCAAAGAGCTGAAATTAGAGGATGATGGGAAAGAAAATTCATGTGAAACTGTTGGAGCTTTTAAAGGCAAAACTTATTAGAAAGGTAAGATACATGGTAGCAAGGAAGGAAAGAGAAGAGAAAGAGGGAAGAGAATTTTTATTTTGTAACAGTAAACAAGTCCCACGAGATACTGAAAAATGGTCCGGTTAAACGATACATAATAGGAAGAGTAACGAGGAAAGAAACCTATGATGGAATTGATGATATGCAAAGTATTCTCAAGTATTTCAACGAACTAGAACAAAATATTCATTAACATCAATGAAAGAAAATTCAGATTGCAGTGAAGCACTCACTTCTCAGAGACGTTAGATGACTAATAACTGAAGAATTTACACAGACTGGGAGGCTTTTAATTCTCATGGAGTGTTAATGAGGCACAAGCTTTGAGAGTGTATGAAGGAGAATTTTCTAAACTTACGTGTCACTGAACATACTAAGATCAGATGGACTGTTACACCATCAGTCTTACATATTATCCTCGTACATACTAACATGGAAGATGAGAATATCTTGAACGATACACCAAAAGGAAATTGCTTCATTCTGATGATGTACTAAATGAGGAGGTTAAAGGAACAGAAATGAGACCATGCTCAAAGTGAGGAGATATGATAGTGGTTACTACCCAGAACTCAACAATTGTTATGGCAACATAAACAGGGAAATATAGTTCAGTAGTCAGGAGCCGGTGTTATGTGGTGAAAGGTTACGCGAAATTTACAATGGAGTTAGAAAACGGGTACCTTTAACCTTGAATACACAGGAATGGTTAGGAGAGAGAGAATTTGTTTCAGTAAAGATGTTAAAGATGGTAAGTCCGAAGAAGTTTTGTGATGTGCTGTGGCGAAGGTAAAGGCGACACTCCTGCCAGCTAGCATTTCTTTGGTATAAGAGGAAGAAATGAGCATAGCAGCCTAAGAAAGGAGGAACAGACAAACTTTGAAAAGAATATTATGGACAAGGTGGAGGATAATGCAGAAACTAGTCCATAAATTCGTCAGTATTATTTGATTGTTAGGAAACAGCTAATCAGGCTCAGGGATTCGAGGGAAGAGTTATAGAGAATGACATGAGGACATGCGAGGAAGTGAATGATAAGTTATATCAAAACTGATCATTACGTCACAAATGATATGTATATGATCATTTTTCTCCAGCCTCCTTGATGATAATCACGAGAACCTCGTCAATAGGTGGAACGAACTCTGATATCCTCACGTTACGTGTTAGTTTCTCAGTATATGATTCTAGGACACTATCAAGCAAGCTTAGGTTGAGTCGACACCAGGTACAATTAGAAAAGGATTCTCCCAAATTCAATGCTGGTAAGTTAGAATTTCTATCCTGATGGAATCACGTTGACGACCTAGTTTTGTTATATGGTTGTTAAGTCCTTTGTTTACCTCTGGTGTTTGAACGAGGAGACTGTAAACTAATGATACATTTATCATCTTAGATTTATAAATGCTAAGAACAAGAGAAAAGTAAGTACCACTCGAACGAATAGCAACCCCCTTATGGTAGTCCATCTTTAATACGTCGTCTTGATCTGCTTAAACAAATAGATTCATGCCATATATCACTTTGTGTAACAACCTTCCAGACCAAAGCAAACCAATAACTTCCATCATACGACATCCACGTCGATGTTGTTTTGATTTGAAGCGGAAGATCTCTGTGAGGCAAGCATGCGATACAAGAGATTATATATATATATATATATATATATATATATATATATATATATATATATATATATATATATATATATATATGTATATTTTCTTTTTCTTTTTCTTTTTCTTTTTTCTCTTTTTCTTTTCTCTTATTGTACTTTTTCGCTGTCTTCCGCGTTAGCGAGGTAGCGCAGAGAAACAGACGAAAGAATGGCCCAACCCACCCACATACACATCTATATACATGCACATCCACACACGCAAATATACATACCTATACATCTTAACGTATACATATATATACACACACAGACATATACATATATACACATGTACATAATTCATACTGTCTGCCCTTATTCATTCTCGTCGCCACCCCGCCACACATGAAATGACAACCCCCTCCCCCCGCATGTGCGCTAGGTAGCGCTAGGAAAAGACAACAAGGCCACATTCGTTCATACTTATTCTCTAACTGTCATGTATAATGCACAGAAACCACAACTCCCTTTCCACACCCAGACTCCACAAAACTTTCCGTGGTTTACCCCAGACGCTTCACATGCCCTGGTTCAATCCATTGACAGCACGTCGACCACAGTATACCACATCGTTCCAATCCACTCTATTCCTTGCACGCCTTTCACCCTCCTGCATGTTCAGGCCCCGATCACTCAAAATCTTTTTCACTCCATCTTTCCACCTCCAATTTGGTCTCCCACTTCTCCTCGTTCCTACACCTCTGACACATATATCCTCTTTGTCAATCTTTCTTCACTCATTCTCTCCATGTGACCAAACCATTTCAAAACACCCTCTTCTGCTCTCTCAACCACACTCTTTTTATTACCGCACATCTCTCTTACCCTTTCATTACTTACTGGATCAAACCATCTCACACCACATATAGTCCTCAAACATCTCATTTCCAGCACATCCACCCTCCTCCGCACAGCTCTATCTACAGCCCGCGCCTCGCAACCATATAACATTGTCGGAACCATTATTCCTTAAAACATACCCATGTTTGCTTTCCAAGATAACGTTCTCGACTTCCATACATTCTTCACCGCTCCCAGAACTTTCGCCCCTTCCCCCACCCTATGATTCACTTCCGCTTTCATGGTTCCATCCGCTGCCAAATCCACTCCCAGATATCTAAAACACTTAACTTCCTCCAGTTTTTCTCTATTCAAACTTACCTCCCAATTGACTTGTCCCTCAGCCCTACTGTTTCTAATAACCTTGCTCTTATTCATGTTTACTCCTAGCTTTCTTCTTTCACACACTTTACCAAACTCAGTCACCAGCTTCTGCAGTTTCTCACCCAAATCACCAACCAGTGCTCTGTCATCAGAGAACAACAACTGACTCACTTCTCAAGCCCTCTCATCCACAACAGACTGCATACTTGCCCCTCTTTCCAAAACTCTTGCATTCACCTCCCCAACAACCCCATCCATAAACAAATTTAGCAACCATGGAGACATCACGCACCGCTGCCGCAAACCAACATTCACAGAGAACCAATCACTTTCCTCTCTTCCTACTGGTGCACATGCCTCACATCCTCAATAAAAAGTTTTCACTGCTTCTAACAACTTGCCTCCCACACCGTATATTCTTAATACCTTCCACAGAGCATCTCTATCAACTCTGTCATATACCTTCTCCAGATCCATAAATGCTACATGCAAATCCATTTGCTTTTCTAAGTATTTCTCACATACATTCTTCAAAGCAAACACCTAATCCACACATCCTCTCCCACTTCTGAAACCACACTGCTCTTCCCCAATCTTATGCTCTGTACATGCCTTCACCCTCTCAATCAATACTCTCCCATGTAATTTCCCAGGAATACTCAACAAACTTATACCTCTGTAATTTGAGCACTCACTTTTATACCCTTTGCCTTTGTACAATGGCACTATGCAAGCGAGATAGCGCCAGGGAACAGACGAGGAATGGCCCATCCATTCATATACACATATATTTACATAAACGCCCATACATGGTCAATACGTATACATATACAAATATATATACATATACATACACATACACAGACATATACATATATACACATGTACATATTCATACTTACTTGCCTTCATCCATTACCGTCGCTACCCCGCTCCACAGGAAACAGCATCGCTCCTCCCTGCTTCAGCGAGGTAGCACCAGGAAAACAGACAAAAATTGCCACATTCGTTCACTCAGTCTCTAGTTCTCATGTGTAATGCACCGAAACCACTGCTACCTGTCCACATCCACGCCCCACAGACCTTTCCTTGGTTTACCCTAGCGCTTCAGATGCCCTGGTTCAGTCCATTAATAGCACGTCGACCCCGGTATAGCACATCGTTCCCATTCACTCTATTCCTTGCACGTCTCTCACCTTCCTGTATGCTCAGGCCCCGATCGTTCAAAATCTTTTTCACCCCATCCTTCCACATCCAGTTTGGTCTAACGCTTCTAGTTCCCTCCACCTCCGACACATATATCCTTTTCGTCAATCTTTCCTCACTCATTATCTTTATATGCCCAAACCATTTCAACACACCACTCTTCTGCTCTCTCAACCACACTCTTTTTATTTACACACACACACACACACACACACACACACACACACACACACACACACACACACACACACACACACACACACACACACACTCACACACACACACTCATATATACACATATATAGGGGAGAAAGAATACTTCCCACGTATTCCCTGAATGGTGTAGAAGGTGACTAAAAGGGGAGGGGGCGGGGGCTGGAAATCCTCCCCCTCCATTTTTGATTTTTCAAAAGAAGGTACAGAAATGGGGGCCAAGTGAGGATATTTCCTCTAAGGCTCAGTTCTCTGTTCTTAACTCTATCTCGTTAACGCGAGAAATGCGAACATGTATGAAAAAAAAAAAAAAATATATATATATATATATATATATATATATATATATATATATATATATATATATATATATATATATATATATATATATATTATCCCTGGGGATAGGGGAGAAAGAGTACTTCCCACGTATTCCTTGCGTGTCGGAGAAGGCGACGAAAAGGGGAGGGAGCGGGGGGCTGGAAATCCTCCCCTCTCGTTTTTTTTTTTTTTTTTAAATTTTCCAAGAGAAGGGACAGAGAAGGGGGCCAGGTGAGGATATTCCCTCAAAGGCCCAGTCCTCTGTTCTTAACGCTACCTTGCTAACGCGGGAAATGGCGATTACTTTGAAAGAAAGATATATATATATATATATATATATATATATATATATATATATATATATATATATATATATATATAAAAAAGGGGGTGACTGTATTGTTGACTGGTTGGTAAGGTTATTTAATGTATGAATGACTCATGGTGAGGTGCCTGAGGATTGGCGGAATGCGTGCATAGTGCCATTGTACAAAGGCAAAGGGGATAAGAGTGAGTGCTCAAATTACAGAGGTATAAGTTTGTTGAGTATTCCTGGTAAACTATATGGGAGGGTATTGATTGAGAGGGTGAAGGCATGTACAGAGCATCAGATTGGGGAAGAGCAGTGCGGTTTCAGAAGTGGTAGAGGATGTGTGGATCAGGTGTTTGCTTTGAAGAATGTATGTGAGAAATACTTAGAAAAGCAAATGGATTTGTATGTAGCATTTATGGATCTGGAGAAGGCATATGATAGAGTTGATAGAGATGCTCTGTGGAAGGTATTAAGAATATATGGTGTGGGAGGCAAGTTGTTAGAAGCAGTGAAAAGTTTTTATCGAGGATGTAAGGCATGTGTACGTGTAGGAAGAGAGGAAAGTGATTGGTTCTCAGTGAATGTAGGTTTGCGGCAGGGGTGTGTGATGTCTCCATGGTTGTTTAATTTGTTTATGGATGGGGTTGTTAGGGAGGTAAATGCAAGAGTCCTGGAAAGAGGGGCAAGTATGAAGTCTGTTGAGGATGAGAGAGCTTGGGAAGTGAGTCAGTTGTTGTTCGCTGATGATACAGCGCTGGTGGCTGATTCATGTGAGAAACTGCAGAAGCTGGTGACTGAGTTTGGTAAAGTGTGTGGAAGAAGAAAGTTAAGAGTAAATGTGAATAAGAGCAAGGTTATTAGGTACAGTAGGGTTGAGGGTCAAGTCAATTGGGAGGTGAGTTTGAATGGAGAAAAACTGGAGGAAGTGAAGTGTTTTAGATATCTGGGAGTGGATCTGTCAGCGGATGGAACCATGGAAGCGGAAGTGGATCATAGGGTGGGGGAGGGGGCGAAAATTTTGGGAGCCTTGAAAAATGTGTGGAAGTCGAGAACATTATCTCGGAAAGCAAAAATGGGTATGTTTGAAGGAATAGTGGTTCCAACAATGTTGTATGGTTGCGAGGCGTGGGCTATGGATAGAGTTGTGCGCAGGAGGATGGATGTGCTGGAAATGAGATGTTTGAGGACAATGTGTGGTGTGAGGTGGTTTGATCGAGTAAGTAACGTAAGGGTAAGAGAGATGTGTGGAAATAAAAAGAGCGTGGTTGAGAGAGCAGAAGAGGGTGTTTTGAAATGGTTTGGGCACATGGAGAGAATGAGTGAGGAAAGATTGACCAAGAGGATATATGTGTCGGAGGTGGAGGGAACGAGGAGAAGAGGGAGACCAAATTGGAGGTGGAAAGATGGAGTGAAAAAGATTTTGTGTGATCGGGGCCTGAACATGCAGGAGGGTGAAAGGAGGGCAAGGAATAGAGTGAATTGGAGCGATGTGGTATACAGGGGTTGACGTGCTGTCAGTGGATTGAATCAAGGCATGTGAAGCGTCTGGGGTAAACCATGGAAAGCTGTGTAGGTATGTATATTTGCGTGTGTGGACGTGTGTATGTACGTGTGTATGGGGGTTGGGCCATTTCTTTCGTCTGTTTCCTCGCGCTACCTCGCAAACGCGGGAGACAGCGACAAAGTATAAAAAAAAAAAAAAAAAAAATGATTGTCCAAAACATACAACGAGCGTTGTATGTTTTGGACAATCACATGTTTACCAAATGGCGTCCTAGCCTCGTCTCTTCGATATATATCAACTGACTTATATTTCTCTCTTGTGTCTCCCCTGATGATGTGATTATTACACGAAAGTGCACTTGGGAACTTATCGTGTTTCATTTTCCCCGTGGACTCATAGGAATATCTTGATCACGCGCAAAATTGTGATCCTTTCCAATATATATATATATATATATCCCTGGGGATAGGTGAGCAAGAATACTTCCCACGTATTCCCTGCGTGTCGTAGAAGGCGACTAAAAGGGGAGGGAGCGCGGGGCTGGAAATCCTCCCCTCTCGTTTTTTTTTTAATTTTCCAAAAGAAGGAACAGAGAATTGGGCCAGGTAAGGGTAGTCCCTCAAAGGCTCAGTCCTCTGTTCTTAACGCTACCTCGCAAATGTGGGAAATGGCGAATAGTTTGAAAGAAAAGAAAAAAGAATATATATATATATATATATATATATATATATATATATATATATATATATATATATATATATATATATATATATATATATATATATATATATAAGGAGTCACGCGGGGAGTGATCATCCTCCTCGAAGGCTCAGAGTGGGGTGCCTAAATGTGTGTGGAGGTAACCAAGATGTGAAAAAAGGAGAGATAGGTAGTATGTTTGAGGAAAGGAACCTGGATGTTTTGGCTCTGAGTGAAACGAAGCTCAAGGGTAAAGGGGAAGAGTGGTTTGGAAATGTCTGGGGAGTGAAGTCAGGGGTTAGTGAGAGGACAAGAGCAAGGGAAGGAGTAGCAATACTCCTTAAACAGGAGTTGTGGGAGTATGTGATAGAATGTAAGAAAGTAAATTCTCGATTAATATGGGTAAAATTGAAAGTTGATGGAGAGAGGTGGGTGATTATTGGTGCATATGCACCTGGGCATGAGAAGAAAGATCATGAGAGGCAAGTGTTTTGGGAGCAGCTGAATGAGTGTGTTAGCGGTTTTGATGCACGAGACCGGGTTATAGTGATGGGTGATTTGAATGCAAAGGTGAGTAATGTGGCAGTTGAGGGAATAATTGGTATGCATGGGGAGTTCAGTGTTGTAAATGGAAATGGTGAAGAGCTTGTAGATTTATGTGCTGAAAAAGGACTGATGATTGGGAATACCTGGTTTAAAAAGCGAGATATACATAAGTATACTTATGTAAGTAGGAGAGATGGCCAGAGAGCGTTATTGGATTACGTGTTAATTGACAGGCGTGCGAAAGAGAGACTTTTGGATGTTAATGTGCTGAGAGGTGCAACTGGAGGGTTGTCTGATCATTATCTTGTGGAGGCTAAGGTGAAGATTAGTATGGGTTTTCAGAAAAGAGGAGTGAATGTTGGGGTGAAGAAGGTGGTGAGAATAAGTGAGCTTGGGAAGGAGACCTGTGTGGGGAAGTACCAGGAGAGACTGTGTACAGAATGGAAAAAGGTGAGAACAATGGAAGTAAGGGGAGTGGGGGAGGAATGGGATGTATTTAGGGAATCAGTGATGGATTGCGCAAAAGATGCTTGTGGCATGAGAAGAGTGGGAGGTGGGCTGTTTAGAAAGGGTAGTGAGTGGTGGGATGAAGAAGTAAGAGTATTAGTGAAAGAGAAGAGAGAGGCATTTGGACGATTTTTGCAGGGAAAAAATGCAATTGAGTGGGAGAAGTATAAAAGAAAGAGACAGGAGGTCAAGAGAAAGGTGCAAGAGGTGAAAAAAAGGGCAAATGAGAGTTGGGGTGAGAGACTATCAGTAAATTTTAGGGAGAATAAAAAGATGTTCTGGAAGGAGGTAAATAGGGTGCGTAAGACAAGGGAGCAAATGGGAACTTCAGTGAAGGGCGTAAATGGGGAGGTGATAACAAGTAGTGGTGATGTGAGAAGGAGATGGAATGAGTATTTTGAAGGTTTGTTGAATGTGTCTGATGACAGAGTGGCAGATATAGGGTGTTTTGGTCGAGGTGGTGTGCAAAGTGAGAGGGTTAGGGAAAATGATTTGGTAAACAGAGAAGAGGTAGTAAAAGCTTTGCGGAAGATGAAAGCCGGCAAGGCAGCAGGTCTGGATGGTATTGCAGTGGAATTTATTAAAAAAGGGGGTGACTGTATTGTTGACTGGTTGGTAAGGTTATTTAATGTATGTATGACTCATGGTGAGGTGCCTGAGGATTGGCGGAATGCGTGCATAGTGCCATTGTACAAAGGCAAAGGGGATAAGAGTGAGTGCTCAAATTACAGAGGTATAAGTTTGTTGAGTATTCCTGGTAAATTATATGGGAGGGTATTGATTGAGAGGGTGAAGGCATGTACAGAGCATCAGATTGGGGAAGAGCAGTGCGGTTTCAGAAGTGGTAGAGGATGTGTGGATCAGGTGTTTGCTTTGAAGAATGTATGTGAGAAATACTTAGAAAAGCAAATGGATTTGTATGTAGCATTTATGGATCTGGAGAAGGCATATGATAGAGTTGATAGAGATGCTCTGTGGAAGGTATTAAGAATATATGGTGTGGGAGGCAAGTTGTTAGAAGCAGTGAAAAGTTTTTATCGAGGATGTAAGGCATGTGTACGTGTAGGAAGAGAGGAAAGTGATTGGTTCTCAGTGAATGTAGGTTTGCGGCAGGGGTGTGTGATGTCTCCATGGTTGTTTAATTTGTTTATGGATGGGGTTGTTAGGGAGGTGAATGCAAGAGTCCTGGAAAGAGGGGCAAGTATGAAGTCTGTTGGGGATGAGAGAGCCTGGGAAGTGAGTCAGTTGTTGTTCGCTGATGATACAGCGCTGGTGGCTGATTCATGTGAGAAACTGCAGAAGCTGGTGACTGAGTTTGGTAAAGTGTGTGGAAGAAGAAAGTTAAGAGTAAATGTGAATAAGAGCAAGGTTATTAGGTACAGTAGGGTTGAGGGTCAAGTCAATTGGGAGGTAAGTTTGAATGGAGAAAAACTGGAGGAAGTGAAGTGTTTTAGATATCTGGGAGTGGATCTGTCAGCGGATGGAACCATGGAAGCGGAAGTGGATCATAGGGTGGGGGAGGGGGCGAAAATTTTGGGAGCCTTGAAAAATGTGTGGAAGTCGAGAACATTATCTCGGAAAGCAAAAAATGGGTATGTTTGAAGGAATAGTGGTTCCAACAATGTTGTATGGTTGCGAGGCGTGGGCTATGGATAGAGTTGTGCGCAGGAGGATGGATGTGCTGGAAATGAGATGTTTGAGGACAATGTGTGGTGTGAGGTGGTTTGATCGAGTAAGTAACGTAAGGGTAAGAGAGATGTGTGGAAATAAAAAGAGCGTGGTTGAGAGAGCAGAAGAGGGTGTTTTGAAATGGTTTGGGCACATGGAGAGAATGAGTGAGGAAAGATTGACCAAGAGGATATATGTGTCGGAGGTGGAGGGAACGAGGAGAAGAGGGAGACCAAATTGGAGGTGGAAAGATGGAGTGAAAAAGATTTTGTGTGATCGGGGCCTGAACATGCAGGAGGGTGTAAGGAGGGCAAGGAATAGAGTGAATTGGAGCGATGTGGTATACAGGGGTTGACGTGCTGTCAGTGGAGTGAATCAAGGCATGTGAGGCGTCTGGGGTGGACCATGGAAAGCTGTGTAGGTATGTATACACGTGTGTGGACATGTGTATGTACATGTGTATGGGGGGGGGGGGGTTGGGCCATTTCTTTCGTCTGTTTCCTTGCGCTACCTCGCAGACGCGGGAGACAGCGACAAAGTATAAAAAAAAAAAAAAAAAAAAATATATATATATTTCTTGTTTTCTAGAGTAATTCTTTTACCAGCATTCCGTGTTCAGAACAGAGCGTCTAGGTGATTGATGGCGCCGCTGGGAAAGTAATGAAAACTAGATCATCGTAGATATTTCTTTTTCCTCGTCCAATTGGTCATTTTTCACGATAACGAAAATAACAATCACAGGAACACGGCGGTATGTTATGGTCTGTAGATCGCTGGAAGACGACGTAAGATTACAAAGATCGAAGGACATCTTATTATACTTCTGTTCCAATATAATATCAATACATCACTGATATAAGATAACTTCACTTCTCCTACATTGATTAGTCGATAGGGTCAGTAATGAATTTGTGTCTTCGTTTGTCTCACTTTTTTTTTTTGTGTGTGTGAACAGTGAGAGGTGCTGGTCATCCTGCTTGTCTCATAAGATGGTGGTGAGTGAGAAACCTCTGTCTCTAATGAGGATTATTGATTTTCTAGTCTCCCTCCTCCCATGAGAAACACCCTCCTTCATGCCTGTTTTTGATTTGTTTTTCACAACCTGACGACCACTGGGGATCGTTGCTCCTCTTGGTCATCTCCCTTACGATTGCGGAACTCTTAAAAAGTATCACTGTCCTTGCCCTTCTGTCTCATGATATGATGTCTAGTGATTCCTGTCCCTCCTTACGTCAATCTGTCTACCATGAAGCTTGCTGACCCATTGTTCCTCTTCATATATGTCAGTTTGTAACTCAGATAGATTTCTGCGTACCACATTCAGTTCCATAAACTTACCATTGTCTATCGATGAACCGGAAATTAGGCGATGAATTGAGGAATGAAATTTATATGATATATTTGTTTGTACTTGGAAGATAGTATTGCCTTTTGCAACAATTTATAAACTTGGTTTTCTCCAGGTCATCTGCAGAGAAAAAGAAACTATCTTTTCTTGACAGCTGTTTGTTTCATTTCAAACACCGTTCATTCATGTTCGACATTAAAGAGCTGGGTCATCAGGCAGGAATAAGGAGGAGACGCCTTCAGTTGTTACGAGATTGTCTTAGTGGACGGGAACAATGGACTTAAGTCAGAGCAACCTTCTCCAAATGGGTCGACGTGACCGGCGGAGTCCCGCAGGGTTCTGTTCTGGGACCATTTCTCTTCTCGATCTCTTTTAAGTGACGCGCCGGATGGCTTGGACTCCTACCTGAATACATCTGCAGATGATTCAAACGGTCACGAGCGAAGTGCAGAGAGCGGAAGACTGCAACATTTTGCAAGTGGACGTACACAAGCGACAAAGTTAGTCTGATATATGGTTGTTAATGTTTAATCCAAATACAAGTAAAGTATTGAAGATGGATCCCAGCGAAAGATGACATCGATCTAACTGTCATCTAGAAATAGATAAGCTGCAGGAATCGTCTTTAGTATTATTATTTAAGCTTGTAAGAATTCATAAACTGAGACTGCCAGTAAAGCTTTTATCTTTCTCTGAGTCGGTTGTTAGATGTTGACAACATGGAGAAAAAGAACGAAAAGATGAGACATCAGCGCTGTGACCCATCATCAACAGATGAGAGGCGTGACCTCGCATGTGATATCAGTCACAAACGTGTGAATGTTGAGTAAGACCCATCATCAAGGTGTGAGGATTCAGTCTTCACCAGCAAAACCCATCATCAAAGTGTGATGGTTCAGCCTTCACCAGTAAGACCCATCATCAAGGTGTGAAGGTTCAGTCTTCACCAGTAAGACCCATCATCAAAGTGTGAGGGTTCAGCCTTCACCAGTAAGACCCATCATCAAGGTGTGAAGGTTCAGTCTTCACCAGTAAGACCCATCATCAAAGTGTGAGGGTTCAGTCTTCACCAGTAAGACCCATCATCAAGGTGTGAAGGTTCAGTCTTCACCAGTAAGACCCATCATCAAGGTGTGAGGGTTCAGTCTTCACCAGTAAGACCCATCATCAAGGTGTGAAGGTTCAGTCTTCACCAGTAAGACCCATCATCAAGGTGTGAGGGTTCAGTCTTCACCAGTAAGACCCATCATCAAGGTGTGAGGGTTCAGTCTTCAAGGTGTGAGGGTGTGAGAAGCATCACACCTAACGCACCAGCCAGGTAGAACCGGCTCATGTTGGCCTCACTGCAGACCTGCAGGTTATGGCCGACCTGGAAAGTTAGGGTCCTGCAGGAGAGGAGAAAATAAGAAAGGAAAAAGAAAACGTGTAAGATAAGAGCAGACAGAGGCTCGCTGGTCTTGTTAGAGTGACTGTCTACACCACTACTGTGAACACAAGGATAAATCTCATCAAAAATATATATCTAGAATGGTAATATCTTTTCTCCTACGTGTATTTGAAACAATGGCAAAATCTTTTTTTATCTATCGTTGGCGGTCGTAACTCTATATTCTTTTTTTCTATGTTGTGTCTGTCAAAAAGACTGGTATGTTCTGAACGCTTCAGAGCTTTAATGGGTCCCTGGACCATTTAAAATCATGGATGTTCTTTCAGATCTGCTTTATTACTTGGTAAAGAATGGCACACACACACACACACACACACACACACACACACACACACACACACACACACTGCACCTCCATAGTGTAGTTGCTACCGCTATTGACCATGAATTAACACCTGTCATCCTGAAGCCGTACGCGCTTGGGCATGAGAGTCGGCCCACACCCAACCCAGGTGTTCATCTTCTTCTCAGGGATAGACGATAGATACCTAGCTTAGGCTGGGGTGTGTGCGTGTATGTGTATACACACAAAGGAGTAAAACCATCGTTCACTTATACATGGTTAAGAAAACGGGGTAACACGAGTGTGAAACTCTCCACCCGTAACACACATATAGTGATTACAAATGCTAATCACACACGCAACGCAAGTAAAGAGGTTTAAGAGCTAATAGGGAAGGTCCAGAGGAGGGCAACAACGATGGTACCAGAGTTAAGAGAGCCGAAGGGCGGGGAAAGACTTGCGACCTTAAATGTACCCACAAGAGTGCCTGTGGGTGACCAATTACACATTCTTAGCTTGTAAACCAGGGTGATGACGTCAACAGCAGACACGTCTTTGAAAGATGTAGGGGAAACCATCCAGAGGTCGTAACAGCGACTAAGTATAATATATATCTATATATCTATCTATCTATCTATCTATCTATCTATCTATCTATATATATATATATCTATCTATCTATATATATATGTATATATATATATATATATATATATATATATATATATATATATATATATATATATATATATATTATATATCTTTCTTTTAAACTATTCGCCATTTCCCGCGTTAGCGAGGTAGCGTTAGGAGCAGAGGACTGGGCCTTTTTTGGAATATCCTCACCTGGCCCCCTCTGTTCCTTCTTTATGAAAAATTAAAAAAAACGAGAGGGGAGAATTTCCAGCCCCCCGCTCCCTCCCCTTTTAGTCGCCTTCTACGACATGCAGGGAATACGTGGGAAGTATTCTTAATCCCCTATCCCCAGGGATAGTATATATATATATATATATATATATATATATATATATATATATATATATATATATATATATATATATATATATATATAAAGACTCAATTATACTAATTCAGGATCCCTTTAACGGGGCTCCTGCAACTTCAGGGCTACGCTTCAGTAAATAACATGTACAGTGGACTCCTTTTGCGCAAGACGTTGTCGATAAGTGTCCTCATTTGCCTCCAGTGTCGATGATATAGACTCACCAAAGTCTGGTAACACACACACGTCCCGTCCAGATGTTCATTGTCTCGCTTCGGGTTGGTCTTATGAATGGGTACCTGGATGATGCTGGGGTGCGTGCGTGCGTGCGTGCGCGCGCGCGTGTGTTTGTGTGTGTGTGTGTGTGTGTGTGTGTGTGTGTCCACAAGCGTGGGAGGAAAGACATGGTACATGTTTACAACACTAAGTCGGGGAAACACCAGTGTAAGACTTTCTCCCCCGTCAGACACAAATACCAATCAGAAAATGGTGATCACACACACACACACACACACACACACAAAGGTGTTCACATCAAACATACGACAAAAACTATGATATTCTTTTCAAGTTCGGTCACTGCACCTAAAGAAGCATATAGACTTAAGAGAAAAAGGTTCAAAAGAATGCAACATAAGTGGCATAATAATTAAAAAGCTAAGTTACATGGACAGGCAAGAAACCATAAATTTGCCCACACTCAGGAGTAGCAGTGAAGTCATTCATAACCTCGCACGGTTTGTGTGTCCTCAAATATTCATCCTTTCCTGATAATTTGTCAAGTGGGTTTAGCTGATCTTTTGTGAGCATGGGATGTTCTGGGGAGCTAAGTGCTTGTTCACTGCTCACACGTACCGTCAGTAATGCCTATCCTGCCTCTTTTCCGTATAGATCCTCGCCAACCTGAACTAACTATGGCATCCAGCTTTAAGGTGCAAGAGCGAATATCCGAAAGCGCGAAACTACTTATGAATTCGGATGAATGTACGTAAACATATAACTGTGAACCTTGTGTCTCGTTAAATATCTCCAGATCTGGGACACGCACACACACACACACACACACACACACACACACACACACACACACACACACACACACGAACATACACACGAGAAACACACACACACACACTTTCTGAGTATCTTTGTGATCCCAGAATGATTTTGAGAAAG
The DNA here is from genome assembly GCF_036320965.1 of Panulirus ornatus. Classification (NCBI taxonomy): domain Eukaryota; kingdom Metazoa; phylum Arthropoda; class Malacostraca; order Decapoda; family Palinuridae; genus Panulirus; species Panulirus ornatus. The sequence goes on along the minus strand of NC_092241.1, from coordinate 37,804,832 downwards.
ATTCGACCCCCACAATGACGGAGCGACCAATTAGGGGTACTATCGGCAGCTGGAGCTAGATTTCCCAGTACTTCCACTCCCGTCCGTAAACTCTAGGATCCCTGGCCTAGTAGGTCAGAGGTGCACTCCACTTCAAAATTTATAGCCTCAATAATTCACTCGGTCACCAGGGCTCAGCCATATATATCATGCGGGTCTTGCAGACCAAACACAGCTGGCTGAACACAAGTTCCCCTGAAAGTAGCTGGCTCATTTATCACATCGTTTGACTTGTTGCTTCGACTTTTTATTTGAGTAACCTTATACGTAAGGTGTAATGGTGTACTGTTGCCCTCACGTATAGTTCAGTTTCTTTTAACGTTTAAAATTTACACAATCTTTCTCAAGTTACATTGATGAAAATAATCATCTCTAATTTGTTGTTCCTACTACTTTCAGTGGTATGTAATATCACTAGAGCGAAAATTAGTACTATTTGTGAGAGAGAAATGGAAACTGAGAATTAAGGAATCATATATCGAACTAGACACTCAGTTTCAGATATCATTTCATAAAAGAAATACGATTCTGTCCTCTCTCTCTCTCTCTCTCTCTCTCTCTCTCTCTCTCTCTCTCTCTCTCTCTCTCTCTCTCTCTCTCTCTGTTAACTACCTTTGCTCTTAACAACGCAGGTTGAAGGTGTTGGCATGGGTAGTCCATAGGAGCCTACAACAGTACATATTTCGTAAGCCATTATGAACGAAAGTGGTTAACTGAATGTTGTCCTCGATTTAGGACTTCATTCTATAATTACAGTTTGTTGGTGAAGCATTTTTGTTGGTCAGAAGTAAGCATCAAAATCAGTGGAACTCCCATCACTTGTGTTGGTAACAAGGTGACGCTGGCGCACAGGCCTCACGATGTGTGGAGGGAGTGCGGTTTAGCTAGACAATTGCCCCCTTGATCCGTCGTCATACTCTGTATGGCAGGAATTTACGAAGAGAACCCGAAATCTCGTGGCAACTACTAAAGCACAATAGATTTTTTCGTCGCCCATAACTTCTTTCTACGCCAGTCTAGTTAAAAACCACTGCTGTAAATAATTTTGGTGTTTCATTATTATTCTTTTTTATTCCACTATTCCAAGAAGGGTTCTGGTACTTCGTAGTATTATAGTTTCTATCTTATACATAAATGTTACTTACTTTACAATATCCGATTTCAATTTCCATATGGGATCATACAGACCTAAACTATTTCAGTGTGTGTGTGTGTGTGTGTGTGTGTGTGTGTGTGTGTACAATAAGGGAAGATAGTTCTGCACTCATGGTACCCCATCTCTTGAAATTTCTTTAACAGTGACGAGGTTTTACCATTATGCAGGGCTGGTGCTTAGCGCTAACCGCAGGATGATTCAGAGCTAAGGATAAAGAGTTGTGTGGCTACATGTTATCGAGTGTTATGTGTAACTGAGGACAGTGTTTGTCTGTGGGATGATTGGCAGAAATCCATGAGTAGATGAGGGAAAAAGTAGAAACAGTAACCTGGGTCAAAAAAGGAACTTAATGGCTAATGTACCGCTGCTTTCGGCGTCCCGTTGCACATTCAGTATTGCCATTTTCTCCAAACCATTATGACGTCAGGACTCCACACGTTTTCTGCAGTTATCTTCAATCAAAGAGAATATAACTTTTTAGGGATCACTCATCAATGTTTGCTGACGTAAGTGGTGTTAGTTTATTGTTCAATCAAACATCACTAATAAGTTGGTGGAAAACCACCAAATAGTTTAGGTGGAGTTTAAGGTCAGAGAGAGAGAGACAAAACGTTCAAGCACCCTGGTACGGTAAGGGGCGACTTGCCGACAATGATATCACTGCTTCGCAGGGATAAATAATGTCATCGCTTGCAGCTGCATGCCAACATTTTCCCTTACAGTCCGATACCGGTTAAGAAAAACACTAAACAAATTTTGAGATGATAGTTTGTAAAACTGGTGTTGCACAACGCGGCAAAAATCAGTGGTCAACTGACAGATACCCGAGCTTGTACAGCCTCTCAAAGTTACAGCAATGGATCGTGTGTGTTGTTGGCTTTGTCGAAGCTCAACATTCGAATGAAGATAGCTTGATTTGCATCTAAGTAGATCTTTAAATAACCTAATATACAGCTGGTAGTTGTAAGTGTATTAATTAGTATTTACTGAAATATGTGCCACAAGATAAGGTAACGTGGAGCGAAATTGAATTTAGCTAGGCTTTATAGGTAACTCACAACTAATAAGAGGTTGCTAGTTCATCCTAATCATCATTGGCATATATCACTTTATTTACACCATGAGTAACAAGAGCAGTTGTTCGTGCTGGCATAACTCACTATCAAGGTGCGATGTGAAGCAAGAAACAAGAAATCACATCCTTAAATGTGTGGATTTTGTTTTTCTACAGCTATCAGGACAGCGCGGAATGAGAACTAGCCATCACTCAAATGGTGGAGCCGTAGCTCTTGCCAGCCGTATGATTAAGTGAAAAGAAAAATGTATACAGAACCTTAGTAAAGGTAACTTCCTGATCAAATAAGAGACATTCAACTTCACGTACAAATTTGTCGAAAAACGGTTGACAATATAAATTCATTGGACGAACTGTCCGTCATGAACTATGTCCTGGTCCCGCCCATTCGCCAGAACGTCAACGAACATCAGTGCTTTCCAGAACTTGCTGGAGGAAGGACGGAGAGCACGACGGAGTACTGCTTGTGTGTGTATAGTGTGTTATTTCTTTCCATATGTATCATACGGTCGAGTGAATAAGAAAACAACGCTGACACTAATGTGATGTTATAATTTTGGATTTCTTTATCGTTTATTAGTTGAGTGTTCTGCCAGGATAATATAAACACTGTTTGGGCAACTGTGTGTCGTTATTAGGTGAATGTCATATATATAAGCGCAAGTGACTTCGTTTTAACAAGAATTTAAATTGAGTAACATTTTTGAGAAATTCAGTTACGTTTCAGTGATGCCAAAAAGTACATTTTATTTAGACCAAAATTTGGTAAATTCATGTTTCAGTTAGTTTACAAAATGGCTTATAGGGCATTTGTTATCGACTTCTATGTGGGTTAAGTCCAAGCGTTCTTTGTTTTGGAAATTTGCAGACTGCGTTACTGTCATTCATGGCTCTGCTCATATGTCAGTTACCCTCGTAGTTTAAACCGGTGGAAGTGTGTAGGATAACAGACTGAAATTTTTTGCAGTATATGAAATTAACGAACATAGTGAAAACATTGAAACCGTGTATGGTGAACAATATGGAAATAATGAACGTTGAACACTTCTGTGATTGGGTTAAACAACACGGAAATTGAATTGACAACCCTTGGGTGCTGACATGGAAATATAACCGCATGTTTTAATAAGAGAACAATATAGAAACTACATCGACTTTGTTGCGACCTGCTGTTTGGTTAAAAGATGAGTGCAAATAGTGCAACATATAACACATGAAGATCTAGTAGATCGAGAACCAAACCATTCCTCACCGCAATTACTTCCTCCTATCCTGGCCACCACACCTGCCTCACCCACCCCCACCACGCCGTCCCACCCTAAACGCCACACCTTTCACCACCACCATCCTGGCCACCACACCCTGCCTTGTCCACCACACCCCCTCACCACTATTACTTCTTCCCTTCCCGGCTAGCACAACCTCCCTTACCACTATCATTCCCGCCCTCCGTGGCTATCACACCACACCCTACATTACCACTACCATTCCCACCCTCCGTGGCTGCCACACCACACCGTCCCTCACCATTCCCGCCCTTCCTGGCTACCACACAACACCCTCCCTTACCAACACATCCTGAAGGCATGATGGTACTTTTCACTGGTACCACCCACTCACCCCCGCTATTTTCCATCTTCATACCCCCCAAGTTGCCAGCACAACCTCCCTGCTCCACATCAATATACTTTCGAAAAGGTAGATCAGCCTAGTAGCAGTTGATTTCTGTCTTGCATAAAAAAATGGATGAATTATTGCCGACTGTGTATGGGGGGAGGGGGGTTATCGTCGTGCGTCTGGCAACTTCCCTGTTTTTGTATGCGTCCAGATGGGTAGAACAAGACCATATATATATATATATATATATATATATATATATATATATAGATAGATAGATAGATAGAGAGAGAGAGAGAGAGAGAGAGAGAGAGAGACAGAGAGAGAGACAGAGAGAGTTTAAAACTTTTGCCGTTGGTGATAGGTGAACTTTGTCTCGGATATTAGAGTGCTTGGTGAATATATTACAACATAATGCTTAGTGAACATTATAGTGGAAGAACTATTATACAGAAGAACTAATGATCACTACTTGGAATAATGAGACAAAGCGATACAAGTGACTCGTAAATAAAGTGAAAACATTGTAACGTAATGATAACCGACCAGAATATACTTCAACGTTCATCATTTCTTTGCATGTGATTTCTCTGAAAATTTGTAAAAAGTGATTAATTTCCGGAAAGCCTCGTCACTCGTGACTGATGGCTATCACAACTCTACACACCTGCTGGGCGGCGAAAGGTAAGTGATATGATTATCTATTAACTTGTTTTACTTTTACTGGCTAGGCGGCGAAAGGTAAGGAAAGTAACGTAATCATATATTTCGTTTTACTAGCTAGGCGGCGAAAGGTAACATGATTATGTTTTACGATTATGTTTCAACTGATTAAATGTCATTTTCTAATCGCTGTCTGGTGATTGTATACCGAACTTTCTTTGGATATTTAAACGTAGATTTATCACCAGATCTCTCGAGTTTGTGGTTTATTTCCCCATTCCCCACTCCATACGTATGCCTGGTATCTCTGACATTGTAGGTGAAGATTCTCTTTCCAAGATTCTTTTATTTCCCCCTAGAGTAAGTCGTTCTTGGTCATAATTCTATTCATAACATATTCTGGAAACTGATGCATTTTTGTGAAAGTGTTGATGTGCCATTCCTTTCATTCATTTCCTGTTTATGAAAGAGTATTAGATCAAACGAATACTTTTATTTCTAGTTATATGCAATGACTCTTGGTGAATTTCCAGTTTAGATTTCTCAGTATTTCTGTACAGTAGACTTTTTCATGGTATTGTGTTATAATAGTTTATCAGATCTGTTTTGAAATGAAAACGTAATAGAACTATTCTTTTCCGTACTTCAATTTTCTGTCAAAGTGTTCCATGTTTCTTTTGCTGTCAGTACAATGTATTCATTTCTTTTTTCCTGTGATTGTCATTTTTTGATGTAGTTTAAGACTGTGTCCTGGTGTTCCCAAATAATCTTTGGAATCTTCCCATAGTTAGACTGTGCCACACATTTCTCCGTCATAGTGACCATGAATCATTTTACAGATCTCATGTCACGCTTGCATTAACTTATTTTCATCTTAGATTGAATTGCTTTAGTCTTTCTTTGTCCTTCTGGACAGGTGAAGTCTTTCATATCTGGAAGTCATCCAGTGGCTCTACGTTGGCTTGTCTCAGCATTTTCCTCAAACAGTTTTTTCTTTTCCTTGGTGAAAGGAATCCTGACTGCACCTGTGAAATGTGTGTGTGATATTATCGGTGATTTTGTATACGACATTGAAAGTTTCTACATTGAAAAAGTGAAATTTTTTTTTTTTTGATTATGTCCATCATTGAATTGACATTTTCGTAAGGTTTTTTTTTTTTTCTACATCCTGTTGGTCATAACCCGTCATATCCATTTCTGATGTCCTTGTTTTCACTTCGCTCTAATGGATCTCATAACCCATACCGTCACTTCTACAAAATCTTGCAGTATGCAGGTGCTTGCATTTTTTGGGTGAAACTTTTAAGAGCCACTTTTCTCTCATTAAAGGTTCTCCTGCGGTGTGTGACAATGGAAAAAACAAGAATCCTGAGCGCTTACGAGTATTACCACATCTTCGGAGGACTAGTTAAAGAGAGATACAAGATAGATACTGTAGAGGTTATGTACACATATCTTTTGTATCTATTTTTTTTCTCTTTAACTGGTTATCTGAAGATGTGGTAGTACACGAAAGCGCTGAGGATTTCCGTGCTTCCGTTTCCTAGTGGTGTTTCCGCTTTTGCTAAGTCACGCGTTTATTGTGATTCTCTGCATATATATATATATATATATATATATATATATATATATATATATATATATATATATATTATATACACACATAAACAGTTAAGGTTACGGAAATGAATGGTCTGGGATACTTTATTTAATTTTACTTCAATTAAGTCTTGCCTCTCACTCTTACGTGTTGTCTTCCTGTTAGATACATTGTAACCCACCTCAACACTCTGCTTTCTATTGCGTATCTAGATAGTCTACTCAGAAGGCTCTGTTGTGGCGCCTTACTAGAAACTTTTCGTAATTCATGATAGAAGCTGCTAACTGTCCATACCTTTATCGAGAGTTCATTCCAAACGTTCACTAATGTCAAATCTGTAGGGTAGCAGATCGTTCACTTAAGAATCCAAATTGCTTTCTGGGGAACAGATCGTTTGCTTCTATGTGGATGATATGTTTTCTTGAGGAATATCGAAGAACATAGGAATAACTTCATTTGTCCAGTCGATTCGCATGGTCGTATCCTTTTCAGGCGTTAGCTTAGAGGTGACAGTCACATGGTAGAATAAATTCTTGTATTGTTCCTCTGCCTTGCCACGATCCGTTCAAATGATGCTTCCTCTTGGTAATTATAAACATGAGGCTTCAGCAAGCTAATGAACATATTACATCAGCGAATTAGTGAAGCAAATCTTTCTTTTGGTTGTGCCAAAAGTTGTCTACTTCTCACTAGAAATATTTCAGCGCATGAAATATACAAAGGAACATATCTGGTGACACGGGTAGCGCGAACCGATGTTGTTTCATTCTATTTTTTGTGTATTATGTATTCAGGATGAACACATTACATTCCATATCAGTGCTTTTTCTGTCGCTTTCAACTGTGGCTTTACACCTGGCTAGAATATCTTCCTACGGCAACATTCCATCATATCTTAACGAAAGACGTTTAAAGAAAAGGGAAGTTTTGTTCACTCATTGATGTCAGAAACAGATATATCATATAGGCAGCTGAACATGGTGACTTTGAAACCATGGTTTCTATATGTGTTGTGTCAGAGCAGACACACACACACACACACACACACACACACACACACACACACACACACGCACCGCAGAGAGTGGAACAAGGTCTTACTATGTGTGTAAGAAGGACTTGGGAGTCAGACAACGTCTCTAGATTGTGTGTGGGAAAATATCATAATCGCTTTATAGTACATAGATAAAGAAAGATTTAGCAAGATAGTCATATCTTACATAAGGTCAAAATTAGAATTTTCAACTCTAAGTTTGGGCGTCGCACCTTAAGAAGCACAAAGAACTAATAAAGAAGGTCTACAAGTGGGCAACAAAGATGGCACTGGATTTAAGAAAGCTGAGTTACGGAGAGAGGCTAGAGGCTTTAAATTTGCTCACCTTGTAAGATGGAAGAGTAAGGGGTGACGTGATCATAACCTATAAATTTTCAAAACAGATCGACAACGGACAGCGATCTGATGGATGACCATCGCGCTGGCCAAAGCTCACAGCAGGGGTAGATTCAAACTCAAGTGGAATCCAATAGCGTAATTCTTCCTAGGTATACAGTAACACAACAACAAAATACAACGTTTCGTGACTTGTGTCACATTCTCAACTGTAAAGACACGACGGCATAGTCTTCGTTTATGTACAAGGATCAAAGATGAACGGGAAAACTATTGACCAATGGGAGATTAAAACGTTTGGCAGCAACTCTCTTGTCTGACCAATGAAAGCTGGCCGCCTCAGGACAGCTGGGCATGTTGCTGCAGAACGTCACCAGTTCTCGTTTCCTTTTTTGCTGGGACAGGTCAGACTTTGAGCACTCGGTAACACCAGAAGATCTTCAGTTTGCAGGCTTATGCTCGGGGGATCTTTCCTTGACGTAAAGGCCCCTCGAGTATCTGAAGGCGTCTAGGGTCAGGTGAAGAGTCTCATATGGATGTTCCTCTCTCCAACATCTCCCTCGTGAAGGTGGTGTTGTGGCAGGATCTCAGGCGTGTCTTCGGGTTCCTTCTCTGTAAGTGACATGAAAGACGTCGGAACAGTCAACATAATTTAGGTAGAGCCTACGCCCCATGCTAAAGGAAAGCGATTCTCCCCTCTCATATACATGTATGTTGAAGTCTCTCATTATGATCGAATCTTCTTCAATGAAAATTTCTGTTAAGTGATTCGTGTACCCCTAGTGTCGGTAGTGAGGTCTATGAATTAGTCCTACCGTTATTCTTTTGCCGTGCTTATCTTTAACTTCAACAAATATTGAACTGATTTTATCCACAGCTACAACAGTTTTTAACACGGAATTATGATGCATTTTAAGGAAAAGCAACACACCACCGCCCTCTTTATTTTCCTTATCACTGATAAACAGTGTACCCAGTATTACATATTCCTCGAGGAAATCTGTAATTTTGATATCGAACCAAGATTCTGAAATGCTATATTATCATAATTTTCCTCTAAAGCAATATCTTTTAACCCTGATATTTTTTTACATTTTAATTTTTTTTTTTTTTACGAACGCTTCCTGTATTAACATGAAATATGCTGGTCAATGATCGTTGCTTTTCGTCGATGGTACGTTTGTGTGCAGCAGTGGGAACAGGGGGACCCGTCTACCTGAACTTCGATTTAACCAGTCCTTCCCTGTTCGTTACTTGCCTTGTTCCGTACGTCTACCTGGGAAGTGACCTGAGGCTGCCATACCCTGCCTACTTCCTTACTTCCCTACCTACCTCTCTGCTCCCTGCACTAGCTGATGTGTTCTACTGTTTACCCTCACTGCCTTGTTCCCTGCCTCTATCTGTGAGGTGACCCCCATGTTACCCGCTAGCTGCTTCACTCTTCCATTTTTTTTTACCTACCTGGACTTGAACTCTGACTTTGAGTTGACCTATCCTGCCAAGTTGCCCGTCAGCTTCAACCCCTTTTTCCGTTTTTCTACGTCTGTTACATTACAAAACGAAGTTGATACATCATACTTTTTACTTGATCTCAGACCACTTTCATATAGCTGTTTAAAGACTGACTAACCTGGAATATAACCCTCTCCACTAACCCTGCCAGAGCCAGCACACATGCCCTAGATGTGGACCTCCATCGCTTGCATGCATATTATTCTGCTCATAAAAGAAAAGATCCCAATTTTTGATGAATGGCACCTTTACTTCCGGACAGTACTTACTCGGGCGGCAGTTTACATTCATTGCCCTGAATAACCATTAAGTTTCAGATTACCACATAATACTGGGATCCCAACCTTATTCCAAATCCAATCAATGGTTACGTTATACCTGCCTATCAACTCCTCGCTCCTAGTATTTCCAATATCATTGCCTCCTGTACTGAAGCAAATAATGGGCTTGTTCCCATTACCTGACAAGACGTCGTCCATTCTGTCTATAACCTGTTCCATCCTGGCACTAGGAAAAGAAATCCTTGTCCTACTTTTCCTGTCTGTGTTACAGGAGGCCCTAGCTATATACCTAACCTGACTGTCACCAACAATCAAAATTTTGCTCATCCTCGTGTCCAGCCTCATAGAGGTAGACTTACCGCTGTCCTGTGGCTCTTCACGCAGTGAACTACGATTATCCTCCTGTACAGGGAAGGAGTACCCACACTTCCAGCACTCTCCTATTAAGTCGCAACTTAGTTTCCTTGTTAACTACGACTTTCCGTTGTTGGGTATCATTCTTCTCTCTCCCAATCAAGTCCCTCCTCAGCTGAGTATAATTCCTCTCTTAAGATTAGCAAGCTCCCCGGTAACTTGGCTAAGCTGTTCTTTCAACGAAAGACGTGATCCTTGATTTTACTGTCAGCAGTTAACGAGTGACGCATCCTGGCACGACCAAAGTCAGCGGGCAACGGATACACTATTTACTAATTGTAAAAGCGTGTATGAGTTATAACACTCACTGACAGTAAGTGAAATAGGACTTGATTGGCTTGAAGTAAATAACCATATCTAACATCCTCCTCATATTGCTACTGAACACATATCTAACAAACTGTTACCAAAAGTAAGAGAAAATTCTATACCTATTTGGCAAAAAAGACAACTGCTAGTTAGCCTAACCAGCAGTGTTTATCTTGTACGATTTCTGTAACGGGTATTGTAAGTATTGTGCTTTGGTAATATCCCTAATAGTGAGATGAGGGAGAAACTGATGATTAACTTCGGACATCAGACAGGAAGCGAATACTGGGCTACAAGTGGCTGCTGGCCTTTGGTGTGTTGTGTATGGGTTGCTGCTGGTGAAGGACCTCTGGACGAGTGTGAAGCCACCGAAGTAAACTCTTCTCTCCCGAAAGCAAGTGGATGAGAGGACAGTGGTGTAGTCATTAAGTCAGGGGGGTTGCTTGCTTGTGGATGAGGGAAGGTTGCACCGTAATGGTGTTTCCAGGCAGCTTCCTGTGGCTTAAAGGGAGCTGTTATCGTATCTCAGGCGCCAGCCAGTGCGGCAGTTGGAGCGTGGCGATTGAATGGAGTGGTTGGGATTGGTGTGGATTGGGATGACTACTGAGACGTGACTAAAGTGAGAGAACCATTTGGCATCGGGTGATATTGTTCTATTACGGGAGAGAAATTGAGTCTCACACAGAATTAATAAGGAGTCTGGATCTTGATTCAAATTGGAACGTGGTTATGATCGTGTGGCGTTGTACGTGAGATGGGGCGATGTATCATGTAATGCAAGCCTTTGTGAGGTGATTTTGTGTCATGATTCTGATACTGATATAGTGGGGAATATAGGTTCATTGATAATATTTGTACTAAGGTATCATGATGATTTATGGCGTGATGCGATTTTGCTACTTCTGCAATGAAAAGAAAATGTTCATGTTTATATCCCAGGCTGTTTATAGAAGATAAGGTAATAAACGTAAATTTTCCTCACGCGTTTATACTTCCATTAGCAAGGTAGTTTTCTCATGGCGAAACTTGGGTCGGTTTCTTCCTCCACTTCTTTAATCTACCTAAGCTTTTAGGGTCGATTCTGCATCATCATACTTGGCATCATAGTGCAGTAATTTTCCCACGATTTTTGTGCTGTTTAGATTACTGAACACTGTCTACTCCGTCTAGCATAGAAGGAAATTGACAACTTGAGTTCTGTTCCAAGTTAGTGAAAGAAAAGGTTTTTAGAGATGTTATCAGCAATGATTTGAAGTAGCCTGAACACTGTACAGAAGTAAGCAGTATAACAAAGCCAATGCTAGATTCACGTCGCTGAGAACATCGAATACAAAACAAGGTAACAAATGCTGACGTCTATTTGAACGCGTTCGTAAAAACTAATCTTGCATATGAACCCCAGTTCTGGTACCGGAATCACGCAAAGGACGAAGAAAATATTGAATAGGTACAAAGAAGTGCCACAAAAGTAACTCGAGCTGTAAGAGGCTTCGCGCATGGGGCCTACTAAGACTGAATCTCCTTTTTATTCTTATGAAGCTTTGACTTCCTTGTAATATGAGACAAGATTTCAAAATCTCTGAATATATTCGAGAATGTAAGTGCTAGAGATATTTGTGAAGTGCAAGGCAACACAGTTACTAAAGCAAATAGAGTAAAACATGTTGTAAAACAATGAAAACCAACATGGCAAAAAGTTCCATTGCACTTTGAACCGTTTGGCATTGGATGAAGTAACCGTTTGACGTTATTAAGGCAAAGACTGTGAATACCTTTACAAATTAGTTAGAACCCTATTTCTTTCGTTTGGGTGCTTACTAAGTGAAGACAACTGAAGGATGTATACATATGTATTCTTATACATTTTCTTTCATTGCAGCTCTAAAAAACAGGGCACGCATGACCGACACGATTGCCAGAATGTAGCGTAGTACAGCACAGTGTTGCTGAAAGTAGTGATATAGAATTGATTTAGTATGCCATGTCATACTTTACGAGAGAGAGAGAGAGAGAGAGAGAGAGAGAGAGAGAGAGAGAGAGAGAGAGAGAGTTTTGAGGATATACAGAAAGTGTTGCCCTTTTCACTTAATTTAGGCTTTCTTAATCCACAAGAACTCTGTAAGGACATGCATGAAACACTGAAATATTGAGAAATTAGGTCTCGAGAACGAATCTGTTCACATCTTACCCTTTCTTCCTCTTCCCAAACATTCCAACAGCTTCACAATTTCCTGTAACCTCTTTTGTCAGTCTTCTCCACATTCTTCTTTGGTTCCCATGCCCGTGGTTACTCCTGGGTTGGCATTCATATAATTATGATGACATTAACTAGATTTTTCCCTCTGTGCCTATTTTTTTTTTTTTTTTTTCATACGATTCGCCATTTCCCGCATTTGCGAGGTAGCGTTAAGAACAGAGGACTGGGCCTTAGAGGGAAAATCCTCACCTGGCCCCCTTCTCTGTTCCTTCTTTTGGAAAATTAAAAAAAAAAACGAGAGGGGAGGATTTCCAGCCACCCGCTCCCTCCCCTTTTAGTCGCCTTCTACGACACGCAGGGAATACGTGGGAAGTATTCTTTCTCCCCTATCCCCAGGGATAATAAAAGTCTAAAAAAGGTCTCATGGAATGATATTTCGAGATTTTTCAAGTTGAAACAATGATTAAACCCTAACTGGAAGTAACAGGTACACATGTGAATAGAATTTCCCTAAGGATTTTCACGTTTAGATACATAGAAAGTAAGATTGGTATCACACCTTCTCAGGAAAGGTTTTACGGACTGAAGTAGAACCAGATCCTTTTTATTTAATGAACTGCTGCTGGACCACAAAATGCCGGAGCTTATTGTCGCCATAAGGAATGTTGTAAGCGTGTTCAGCTTTGGAGGAAACATTACTTAATGAAAATGAAGAGACAAACCATTGTGGTTTCAGGTCATGTCGGAACATGACCTGTCGCTCCCCATCATCGTGAGCGCCTGCCCTCACTTTGTGTCCATCGTTGTCGTCTGTTGTTCTGTGTCTGTAAATCTGTCTGTCGTTGTCCATCTGGAGGCTATTCAGATTTTAATCTTGCGCATAATTTGCTCGTTCGAACCGAAACTTTTCAGAAATGATCTTTAGATGGTTCTTTGAGTTTTTTGGGTTTTTTTTTTCTCATTTCACGCCTTTTCAGTGTCTATTATGGCTTCTACCGAGGCAAAAATGTTCTCTGACTGGGCGAAAATAAAAATCTTGTCTCGTCGGAAAACACTGAACTGTTTGAACCAAACCTTTGGAGGAAATATTGATAGATGGTCCTCGGTCAAGTGTCCTCATGTATGTAATAGATGGTTCTCTGTCAAATGTCCTCATCCATGTAATAGATGGTCTTCGGTCAAGTGTCCTCATCCATGTAATAGATGGTCTTCGGTCAAGTGTCCTCATCCATGTAATAGATGGTCTTCGGTCAAGTGTCCTCATCCATGTAATAGATGGTCCTCGGTCAAGTTTCCTCATCCATGTAATAGATGGTCTTCGGTCAAGTGTCCTCATCCATGTAATAGATGGTCCTCGGTCAAGTGTCCTCAACCATGTAATAGATGGTCCTCGGTCAAGTGTCCTCATCCATGCCAATATGACATCAAATAAGATTTCCAGATTGTTTGTACTCGAGTGAACGATACAGGCCTCCTCTGATGTACATTTCCTGTCTCATATCCACGAGATCAGCATTAGTCGGGTGCAGTAACAAGTTAATAAGGCTTTGTGTTCAGTCGTTGCTGCTTATCTGGTAGGCATGTTTCACTGGGAATGCTTTTAGGATACTAGATTCTGTCAACGTGGTGAACGTGGCAATGATGAGAGGTTTGACCCGAGTAATGGTGAACTTTTGCAGTATTGAGCTCAAGCAGGTAATTTCTGTCGAATTGTCTTGATGTAGACCCAGATGTGAAGTTAATCTGAAAAGAATCACACAAATAGATGAAAATCCGTCAGGAAATTAGAATTCAAGCAAGAACAGATTCGCGAATTCGTATAGGAATCCACAGCTTGAGAATCAAGGAGGTAAAATGAAATCAGAGACTGGGACACGGGGATTAGGAATATTGATGGCCATTTGCATACTCGCATATCATTCAGGGAAATCTGGCTCACTGGATCTTCTATCACTTTCCTCAATTGGCCTCAGCTGCCGCCAGTCCACACTGGACCCAATGGCACTTTGATCCTAGTAACCTGGTGTCACCGGCTGTTTTCACTTACCTGGCCCTCCAGTAACGTTGTCTTAGCCAAGATTCTTACCCTGCATAACCCAACGATAATAATGCCCCAGATGTGGCTCTCGCCTACTCTTCCCGCGAGGAAGTTGACTTCAGCTGCTGGTGTTCTTCAATATTCCTGCATGTGATGCACAAACTTCATTATGGAGGCTATTACCACCAACTTGTCCACAATCATTTTACCTCCGGCTTTTGAAAAAGGACTGTTGAAAATGGCATTCATTCATGTGGTTCAATGCAGTTTGGTGAATCTATCTAAGAATATCTTTCTTTTAGGTTTAACCAGCTTCGATTTCAGTTGTAGTAGCTGTCTCTTATATAATGGAGAAGATAGATATTTTTTTATATGACTTTGTATCATTCACATTGCCAGCAATATAATGAATGTAATAAGTGAGTGGCCATTTGTCTGAAACGCTATTGGGACTGTCACAACGACATTGATATAAATGATAGAGAAGCAACTTTTGCCCCCCCCCCCCCCAAAAAAAAAAAAATTGATAATAACATTTTATGCATCGTAATAGAGTCTTGTATTTACGGTGCTGCGAGACGGTGACGTGGTATAGGACGTGGGTAATCCTTGTCATCATATTGACGAAATAACTTTACAAAAAGAAAAAGCGATAATGTATAAGTAATACAAGTCAGATAGTTTTCATTCTGTAAAAAAAAAAGAAATGATTAGTAAAGAGTTTACATCTCTTGTATGAATGACGTTTTATCCGCAACCACAAGCTTTTTCGATCAGCGTTTCACCTTTCTCCGCTAAGCCTGGTGTATTTCCCAAGATGTATCGTAAAAGAAAATAAACAAACTACTGTAGCATCCCGCAAGTTGTCACAAGACTTCTCAAATCACGGCCCACTTGTTTCTATAACGAGTGCCGGTAATGTATGCCACAAACTACATTTCATGTACGGGCCTTGCAGTGTTTCTGCATCAAAGCTTCTGTTTCCTCTGAAATCAGATGATTCTGATTTAGATTATTCATGACGAGTTGTCATCGATGAAATATTCACATTCCAGCTACCTTAATATGCAAGAGTCGCAAGTACAGCAAACTGTCATTTCAGTAAAAACTCCTGCTTTATACAAGGAGTTAGCTCCCCTGGACGGGAAAGAGGAAGGTTTCGTTGTTACTACTGGACTCTCGTAGTTAGTACTGGGGCAGTTTGAGTATTCTATAGACATGTTGTGTAGAGAGATCCTGATATTCGTAGTTGGTACTGGAGCAGTTTGAGTATTCTATAGATATGTTGTGTAGAGAGATCCTGATATTCGTGAAATAACAACCCTCGCTATGAGATCATACATGGAATACTTTTCTGGTGTGTGTGTTAGTGATGTGATCGATAAGCATATGGTCACATTCGCCTTTCACGTCACAAAACTGTCGTTCGAAGCTTTTAATGAATTATTTGCTCCATTACAGTTAATTAGTTCCCTATCGGCAGAGTCTCAGAATATCACATTAACTACCCGTCCACTCACGCTCTTAAGAAGGTAAAAGAACGACCATTTCAAATAAGCGAATTTCAGTCACTCTTCTAATGGTTTCCTTTCGCACATTTTTCATGGGTTTTGATGATAAAGTTGTACACGGGACTTGCATAACCAGTACATTATCCCTATGGATGTTAGATTTCATTCCGTTAACTTCGGTCAGTAAATAATTCAATGAAAGTTAGATTTCATTCCTGTGAATTTTTTTTCATTTCTAAGTTTGAACTTGTTTACATGCAGATAGACTGAGTCCTAGTAACTACTGCAAAGGAGACTAATGTTGGAATCCATCTTCCTAGTGAAAGCTATAAGCCTCATCACCATCAGTCTCCAGCCTTTTTTTCTAATATGTCTCTCACATTGCATGATCTGTTTCCTTACCCATGACGTCATAGTAAATACTTTGACAATCTTTAGGCTACTAGACGCACATTCCAAAGGCAGCTCGTTACGAACAACCTCCTACCTCTTTGGGTTCATTCCTTTGTACCTTCTTAAAGTGGATTCCTACCTTACATATTTTCTTTTTTCGTACGTACCTTTCCGCGTGCTAGATATATAAGTTTACCTCCTTTCGTCTAGCAATGAACAAGGCTTGTTTGTCTCTAATGGATCGCATATTGCAAGGTTTAAGTGACGGCTGCGTTTCATCTTGAATTTCACTGAGCAAAAAGGAAAATGGCCATCAAGAATTTCAAATCAGTGTAGTAAAAGATTTATCAGTTTCAAAGGTCCTTGAAAATTGCGGCTGTTCTCATCTCGATACTGACAACTTTAAACTCTATGTTTATCTCCAAAAAAAAAAAAAAAAATCCATGCATGAGGCGTTGAGTTTAAGTAATTCGAGTTTGAAATCAATACTGATAGAATCCCATACTTTTACCGTACTTATGTTACCATTGTCAGCCTCTTGATGTAAGAGCTGCTTCCCTGACCGACACATTATGAGGCATTATAGCGATCATAATAAAGGTTTCACAAACAGTAAAATCATCTTATCCAACAAGGTTGTTATGAAGAGGTCTCCTCTTGTGACAATAACTCATCCAATCATCTTCCAGTACAGCTGGATCTCCGAGCCACCGACGTCTTACTAACGCCAGAGGCAAACGTCACCCAGTAGTTCAGCAGCTGTCACTTTGTTCTTGGATATTAACCTGAGCTACGAAGACAGAAGAAAACGGTCTGTTCCACCATAGCTCAGCGGGTTTCACCTGATATGTGATTCCTTGTTCGCGTAACTTTGCCCTGGCTCATGTAACTTTGGCTCGAACCTTTTACTTCTAATACACAGTGGCCAAGTGCCCTCTGGACTAATTTCCAGCTGAGGTACAATATCCACTGCTGCTGTGTAAGTAAGCCATGATTTGTTTCTGAACATTCTGGTACTAACATTGAAATTTTGATGAATTACAGCTGATGGTCAATTCATCCTCAAGTGTTTCATTTGTTTCTAAGACAAGTTATCCTGCTATAATGGATTCACTGATCGTTCTCATTCAGAATGATTCAGTAAATCAGTTCACTCACAAAGTGTTGTGACTTATTCGGCAAGAAGTACTTGACTGATTTGTTAACTGTCTCGTAATTGGTTTGAACGCTTGTCGTTGTAGGGCACTTGTCATGGATTTACGGTGGGCTTTACTAATATTAAAACTTAGCCTGCGTTTGGAACTTCTACTCGAAATTATTTTCATTCCAGTCTCTCCATTCGGACTTATCTGGTTTCCACTTGGTTGTCAATTAATCTGTGTTTTACACCATTAGTTTTTCTCATCTTATACCCAGCTTAGTTCTTACATGGAATTCGATGGGGCTTCTCACTTCATGCCGATATTTTAGTCTCCGTTTTATATCCTCTATCGTCCTCACGGGCACACAGTATGGTATGCAGCCTGATATCTACTAGGCAGCTTTGCTTTTGAACGTTCACCTGTTCTGCTTTTAGTCTCGAGATTGTTTCCATTGAAATCTTAATGTGTTCTCCAATCTATCCCCTGGCTATATGGTAGTGAACCTATAGATGACCTCTTGGGCCTCTCTTTCACTTCATCTAGACATTAGATTGGTTTCTGGTGAGAATTCAACAGATTTCTTGAAACTTTTGAGTTGGTATTCATATAGTATCTAATCCTGCATCTGTTGTGAATTTCAGCAATATCTAATTGTACCTCATCCACTCTCCCACTTGAGATTCTTGGTTACTTTACTTTTGGATCCTCAGCTACAGTCACCGTACATCCGCATAGTGTATACTTGACCTCCATGTGGTCTTGAGCTCCCACCTGTTCTCCACTCACAACTTACTTCGTTTACTTGTAGTACCTCCATATTGGTACATTCTCGGATCCTCAGTCGAATAGCCATGTAGTACATCGCCATATCTTTACTTAGATCTGCAAGTATTAGCATTTAGCACTCATATATTGTTTCCCGGTGGAACATGTTTGCCCTTTTTGTGAAGAGAATCTCTGAACCCTGACTTAGTCTCCATCTGAATGCTCAGCTCGTCTCAATTTGGATCCCGAACTAGTCATTAGTTTGATCAACAATTCATATCTACCTGGATCTCAAAAATGTTTCCACTGAGATCTAGGTGGTATTCACATGGCCTCCTTGACTGGTCTACAGTTGAATGCTCAGTTGCATCACTTAAACAGTCGTCATTTGCAGAAAGATATTGGACCCACATGTGGCCTTCATTTGGACTTTTATTTCACGTGTATTTGGGGACCCCATGCTGATTCCCCTCTTGGACTCCCTACCTAACTCCGCTTCGGAGTCTCACCTCGTGTCCACGTGGACACCTACACGATATCCTATTGCACCGTTAACTATTCCCGACGTGTAACTCCGAATTGGTTTTCGTATGGATCCTTTGCCCGAGTGCCACAACCATCACGTCCCTTCCTGTAATTTCATCCCCTCTCATAATCCCCGCGGTGCCCGAGGATCACAACCATCCTGTCCCTTCTAATCCCTCCGGTTATCGAGGATGTCATCCATCCCGTCGATTCTCATAATTCCTGCGGTGTTTGAGGATCACAGCCATCTTGATCATCCTACTTACCGACCGTGGTGGGTGATGGTTCTCTCCCACCTCTTACTTCCTCCGCTGCTCGAGGGTCAGAGCTGACCCACTCGCTATCTCTTACTCACCCTTATCGAGTGAGGGCCAGAGCCACCCGTGTATATCCACCTCCAGACCCTGTGTTGAGCCAGGCTATAAACCTTCCCTTCTCCTCATCGTGATACACAAAGGCGGTAATGTTGTGTAGATTCTCAGACTATCCTTTGCGCTTCTCGGTGAAATAAGCGGGTAAAACATCAGTGTGAAATTTCATTCATGCAATAAGATAATTTTGGCGACTGTGAATATGTTTGTTTATTTTCCAGCCTCGGGCTTTTTACTAGGGCTGTAACGCTATAATGAATGTTTGTTAACTCCAACATTATGTTCGTGCTTGCTTATCTTATACGTAAACTGAAGACTCTCTGCATGTCTGCGGGTAAGTCAGGCTCCCATTCCCATATGGATGAGCCAAGTGAGATGAAATTCTGTCGGCGTAGTCAGGGCTTCGTGTGACGAGGTTTGGTAATTAAAAAAGAAAAGAAAAGATGTGAAAAATTAATCGTAAAATGATTACTTAGCTCCATTACAGTGTCCCACAATCTAGATTTATCCTTGGACACATTTTTCTTGGAAAGGAATATAATATAATATATATATATATATATATATATATATATATATATATATATATATATATATATATATATATATATTCCTCTGAGTCCACAGGGAAAATGGAACACGATAAGTTCCCAAGTGCACTTTCGTGTAATAATCACATCATCAGGGGAGACACAAGAGAGAAATATAACAGTCAGTCGATATACATCGAAGAGACGAAGCTAGGACGCCATATATATATATATATATATATATATATATATATATATATATATATATATATATATATATATATATATATATATATGCACAAAGGTGCTGTGAATGGGAACGCTAGTCTCACTAAAATCAAGTTAGTGTGATGTGGAAAAAGAAAGAAGCGCTTATAAAAGTGTGAATGCTCCAATTTCACTTGGACACACACTTCACACTCAGCATGCTTTCAGACGTGTATGATTGACTTATGGAGCTGCTTATACCTGATCCATCCCGCGGATTTTTCAACGGATAAAAGAATGTCATAGAGATGGGTTGTAGATGCAATACATTTTGCATTCATCAGACTCTGTAGATCCCAATTATTGAATAGATTAGTTGGGTATACGAATTTATGTGTGTTACATTTGTTTACGAAGATGTCTTCTGCCATGTGTGTTACATTTGTTTACGACGATGTCTTCTGCCATGTGTGTTACATTTGTTTACGAAGATGTCTTCTGCCATGTGTGTTGCATTCGTTTACGAAGATGTCTTCTGCCATGTGTGTTGCATTCGTTTACGACGATGTCTTCTGCCATGTGTGTTGCATTCGTTTACGAAGATGTCTTCTGCCATGTGTGTTGCATTCGTTTACGAAGATGTCTTCTGCCATGTGTGTTGCATTCGTTTACGAAGATGTCTTCTGCCATGTGTGTTACATTTGTTTACGACGATGTCTTCTACCATGTGTGTTACATTTGTTTACGACGATGTCTTCTGCCATGTGAGTTACATTTGTTTACGAAGATGTCTTCTGCCATGTGTGTTACATTTGTTTACGAAGATGTCTTCTGCCATGTGTGTTACATTTGTTTACGACGATGTCTTCTGCCATGTGTGTTGCATTCGTTTACGACGATGTCTTCTGCCATGTGTGTTACATTTGTTTACGACGATGTCTTCTGCCATGTGTTGCTCACAATACCATACGTCACGATCAAAGTTATGCTGGTGACTAAGAGAGGGAGCTTCCTCGTTAGTTCTCTTCTGTGGTAACAGTGTTATCTGTAACTTGTCCTTGTGTTACTTGTTTAAAGTCACATTGCTTTACAATCATCAAAATTCATGCGACGTTTGAAAATGCTTATTTCAGTAATTCAAGATTTCATTTGCAATCTCACCAGACATTATATTTTTTTCCCCGAAAAAAAAATTACCGTAAATGTTTCTAGAACACCAAATATATACAAAGCCGGTTCTCTGATGCGCAAGATCAATAAACTGGTATCAGAAAACAATATTTTGAGGATGTAAATATCTTCCCTGACGTTAACTGCTCAGTTTATGGCGACTTCTAGGAGGGAGAACCACACACACACACGAACACACACACACAGCTTACCCGGCTTACGCTGCGGTGTGTGTGTGTGTGTGTGTGTGTGTGTGTGTGTGTGTGTGTGCAGCCAGATCAAGCGTAAGTACTTGGCACATACATTCGAGCACTACAGGTTGCAATCACTGGTAGTAATCACTCATCTGATGTCTACTGTGTGTACCAAGGACCCCCTAAGTTTTGGCGTCTGAAAATAGTTAAGGACATGGAAGCATCACGGTAGAAATTAACTGAAGTTTCAAACGTTCGGTCACTTGTAAATGAAAAGTTATTTTATGTTAATAGGTTTGTATCATTGTGGAGGGACCATAGTCTGGTCTAATGTGCTTACAACTGCAAGAACAACTAATAGTTTAGAGCCAGATCTCTTACAGTTTCATATAGGTTATAGTTAGGTCTGTCTACATGAGATATAGGAAGCTGGCAATAAGATTAATGCCACTTACCAAATTAGAGTATGGTTTCTGCTCCTGTTAGTTTAACCATATCTCTGTTCCACTGTTATGTAACGGGTTGATGTGTCGTTATGGTGATGACCATTATTCACTGAATATATGAAAGTGTTAGATACTGATGAAAGCGATGGTACTCTGTAGACCAGTTGTAGTAAAGCAATCCATATTGTTGTACCACTTGAGGTAGTGTTGCTTATGTGCTATGGATGGCTCTTGGCGCATCATGCACATTTGGCAATGGTGTAAGTCGCTAAAATTAAGTCCTCCTCGGGCATATCCCCGAGACTGTATATCATGACATGACAGAGGCTTTACGTGTGAGGTGGTGGCATCAGAATAGTGCCTAAAATGTGTGGCATGGCCACGCCACACGCCTACCTCACCACCAGTGTGTGGTAGCATGGCTGCTGCTGCTGCTACAATGAATAACACAACGGTCGCAGTTATCATAACGAATACGTAAGATGAAACATTTCATTTTGCAATGGATGTGCAATAATTGCGTCATACGTTGTAGTGAATGCTAGTTACAAACACACTACTGAATATATGGACAAGCGTACACAGAGAGTGACTGGTTGATACATGAAGTAAGTGAGGCTGGAAAGCAATAATAACACACAAACCTTAACTTTCCGTTTATCGTACGTTCTCAGGGAAGCTTTGGAAGCAACGAAACGCACGGCTTAACCAACACATTTTCTTAATAATACAAATCACTCTGACACTCCCAAGTGATCGACAACACTGACGTGAGCTGATAGGACTCAACAATATCTTGAGATGACAGCGGTTACTTTCCTTAGTTCAGCACACAATTCCATTTTTGAGATAGAGACCAGTAGTCTTACCTATACTTGCAGTAAACAACGCTGCCTTGTGTTGACATCTGTAGAGAGGATCTTGAGACAGCAGACATCAGTGTTGTCTTATGGTTGCAACATCAGCTTGTGTCTTGAGTTGTGGTTAGTTCCAGATATCATAATTTTAGCCTGACAGTTGCCATCGTTATGTTATGAAATTACACTTGTTGGTCTTTGAACTATCAACTGCTGACGTTTTTCTATCTGATTTGACCCTCATTATGGTTTAAGTATGCAACACTTTGGGGTCATTAAAGTCTGCAATTATTTAGTGCATTTTAAGAAGACTGTCATTTATCGTTTCGTATTTATCGGGTTTTGTTGGCGGGGAAACAATATGAAATATCTTCCATGTTTTTATCAGGTACAGAAGCGTTTCATTATGTAATATAACAGAACTGTTATCTGCAATTTAGGTAATTTTTGGAGGGTACCGTATTTGCTCGAAAACCTCATATTTGGACTATTTTTCATGGTGATTACGAACCTGGAGTTTACATATTGTTTAGGGCTCATTAAGGCATGTAAGTGATTATTACAATTTAGGTAACAGGTAGTTATGAATTGAAGAGATGAAGTGAGTATTGTGAAGGACTATTGAATAAATTTGATGATAGAGTTGCAGATGTAGGTAGGGTGTTTAGGTCGGGGTGGCATACGAAGTGAGCGAGTCGTGGAGAGAGGTTTAATGAAGAGAGAAGGGTTGGTGAAAGCCTTATGTAAGACCAGTGTGGCAAAGCGGTTAGAGCGGATGGTATTGCAGTTGAATTTCCTAAGAAAGGGGGTGACTATTTTGTTGGCTGGTTATTTAGGATTTTTAGTGCATGTTTGGAGTATGGTGAGGTGGCTGAGGATTAGTGGAATATATGTATAGAGCCACTATGTAAAGGCAAGTGGGATAAAGGTGAGCGTTCAAACTACGGAGGTATGCATTCGCTGAGTGTGTCTGGTAAGCTGTATGGGAGAGTTGGGATTGAGAGGGTGAAGGCATATACAGAACAGCAGATTGTGGAGGAAGAATATGGTTATAGAAGTGTGAATGAGGTGTTTCTTTTAGAGAATATACGTGAGAAATACTATGAGAAACAGAAGGATATGTATGTGGCATTTGCATGTCTGGAGAAAGCATGTTGATAAGGGTTGATAGAGTCGTCTTATGGAAGGTCTCAGAATATATGGTTTGAGAAGAAAGCTGCTAGAAGCAGTGAGTTCTTATCAAGGGAGTGATTCGTTTGTACGAGTAGGAAGAGAGGAGAGTGAATGGTTTCACGTGATGGTTGGTCTCTATCCGTTTAATTTGTCTCTGAATGTGATGAAGACGTAGGTAAATACAAGAAAAAAGAAACACAAGAGGATACTGATGCATGGATTTACTGTGAACTGGATGTAACCGCATTGAAGTGGATCTGCATGCATAGAAGGAGGAACCAACCTTCTTTCCCGAGTCTTTCATGTGCCGGGAAGTGTAAGAACTCCACGCTATAATGAGCCTTCTTGGAGGTGAGGAGCCATGTATCTTCAAGGCCAACACATGTTATATATTATAGTGCTATCGTTATCTATAATCACTGAAGTGAGTAGGTTAGAGGAGGGACGGCGAATCTTTTAACCTCTGGAAAGAGTCCAATTTCATTTATCACCTTATTCACTTGACTTGAAATAATCAGAGTACTTTGAAGTAGTCCTGGGATGCAGTGACTGTACATATTCAATATACATTCCTCTTGTTATTCTTTCTGCAGAGAAGTCTAGTGTTTTATGTGGTCTGGTTAATCAAAATGTTGATTAGTTTAAATACATTCTCATTTAATTGCCATCCGCCACTTTTTCAAACAAAGTTTCTTATAAGCTTCAGTACCTACAGTTTTCTTGCTCCTTTTCGGTTTCCTTAATTTTACGGTCGGAAGCTCACGCACTCATATATCAGAATTCCAGATCTTTTACTTTACATTATCTCCAAGACTCTCTTGTCAAGTTTTACATAGAGAAGGTGATCTGCACAGTTGTCAGACGAATCTGAAAACTCACAGGTCTCGTCCATGTCCCTATGTGTACCTTGGCTTTAGACTGAGTAACAGGAGTGTGTATCACTGAACATCAGGGTGGAGCTATCCTCTCCGTATTAATCCTGCTTAATGTATACATCACTGTTTTGTTGACATTCAGCACCAACACGACTCATAGACAAGGTTAATAAGCATCAGCTCCAGTTCCTCCTTGTGAACAGCTGTGAGGCTCTCGCAGACCTTGAAAGTGTGGAATTTTTAGTTCACTTGACATGAGTCTTTATATAACCATCGGCTGTTCACTGATAGTGACTTCTGCCATCTGCAACGAGACTGAGTTTTTAATCAGTGGAGTGACACCTCGGTGATCTCTCTCTCTCGCCTTTTATTGTGTCGGAGGCGTTATGTATAGATTGATAGATTTCTCCTCATTCCGGAACCAGTGGAAATTTGAATATTTTGACTTGGTTTTCAGTTGGTTGAGAGTATTAGGGATGAGTGTTTTGAGGGTAGTCAAGTCCAGTACCAGATGTGGTATTTGGGAATGTCATCTACTCTGTCCTGAATCATACCTTCTTCATTATCGTATACCCAAGCGAACATAATCCAGGGTTAAAGCTGTAACAAGAGCACGTCAAGGAATATGATTGGCGTCTGTGGAATGAGGTCATCTGATTGGTGCTGATACTATATTCCCGGATAAGCTTTATAAGCGTTACCATATGTGTAGAATTATGGTAATGATGTTTCATACACTTTGTAAGAAGGGTTACAGCATCTTGTGATCTTACTTGCACCCTCCCCACCATGCATCATCTACCTCTAATTCTTTCTATCCAACGTACGCCTCCCATACTCTTGAGTGTTCTGCCTCCGGCTTGTCATTTTTGACTCCTGTACCTTCGCTAGTCTCTCCCTGTTAACCCTCCGTGAGCCATCTTGACGTTGTAAACAATGCATCAGCCTGTCAGTCATGGCAATGTTATCTGGACACCCCCGTCTTCTTTAACGATTAACCTGCCCGATCTTGCCATCTTGTCTAAGTTTATGGTGATGGATAACAAAGTGGTGTAAAGTCATACGTTTTCAGACCATAACTTTCAGCTAGATCTCAAAAGTACATGAATTGCAAAGCACAGATAATAAGGCTGTAACTCAGTATCATTCTTTAATACGTTCCGTCTTCCTTACTCTGAGTGGGATTTGGTAAGCTGGCAACCTTCGCTCCATTGTCTTCCCAGACAGTACTGATGGATGGATGAAGTTCGCTCTCACTCTCCTGTTGCTGCTTTCGGTTCCCTTATTTCTGCAAGTTCCGATGAGCTGTTGTGTTTTGTAATGTAAGGGCGTCGGGTTACCCTTAGACAAGCACGTCAGTTATGGTACGGAGAGTTTTGCTCTCTCTCTCTCTCTTCACTTCCCTTCTGGCTGGTAATCAAACGTTCCCTGAGTCACACAATCCCTGTGAAGCTTATCGTCTTTCTCTGGCTTGAGCCGTCTGATGGTATATATATATATATATATATATATATATATATATATATATATATATATATATATATATATATATATATCTTTCCACGTATCGCACACCACAAACTTCAAAAGAAAAAAAGAGAACACAGCTTCTGACCCAGAAAACGGAGTCCTGTCACCGTTAACAAGGCTGCCAACACGTCCGCTATTACCCCCCGAAATTTTGAGGGAAAAGAGGGATTTCTTTTTATTTTTTCGCGCCCGTTACCTGGACACGGGTACCTGGGAGCAAGAGGGGGGGGATAAAATTACACATGAATTCACCTTATTGAGTATTTGGAGATGGGAAATCCTCACACTGACGAGGGGAAGCATTTTGAAGGATCAATAAGTCATTTTCCTAATACAGTGCTAACACTTTAGAGCAGCTAGATAGATATATTGGTTATCATAGATACCATTCTCAAGGAATGTGCTCATTTTTGTCACTAAGACAATGATCATTTTACTCTCTCTCTCTCTCTCTCTCTCTCTCTCTCTCTCTCTCTCTCTCTCTCTCTCTCTCTCTCTCTCTCTCTCTCTCTCTCTCTCTCTATCTATCTATCTATCTATCTATCTATCTACTTATCTATCTCTTCTCTCTCTCTCTCTCTCTCTCTCTCTCTCTCTCTCTCTCTCTCTCTCTCTCTCTCTCTCTCTCTCTCTCTCTCCCCCTCCTTTTCCTCTCTTTTCTTCTTTCTGTACAATCTCTCCATGTCACACATAACACAACAACACGTTAACTCATATGATTCGTTCTTTATGACTCTGTGACTTTATAATTCTATATTGTCTTTGTTTCGGCTGCATCCTCTTTCACACTTTGGTTACCAGATAATGGCGCCAGAGAGAGAGAGAGAGAGAGAGAGAGAGAGAGAGAGAGAGAGAGAGAGAGAGAGAGAGAGAGAGAGAGAGAGAGAGAGAACGTTCAGATCTTACCACACCAAATATCCGCTGTTCCTCGCCAAGAATGAGGCCACCAGCTAAAAACAAAGTGTTTCTGAATTCAGTCTAGCCGGAGAGCGCCGAGCGCCCGGGTATCACTATGTGCGAGGGAAACCTGCTCTCCTTCTATTTCTCCCTTATCTTCATGTCAGTCTCCTCTGGGTCGTTTCCCTCCTCACATATCTCCTTCGTTTTCTCCTCCTCTTGTTTTTCGTCGGTCTTACCTGACGATGGTGTGGAGAAGCTAAGGAATATGAGTTGATTTTTTTTTCCTTTTTTTTTTTTTTTCAATCTCTCGGAGAAGACCTTCATCTGGCAGAGTATCTTATTATACATACACTTGAGCGATGTCCAAATTGTTGCCAGCAGACAGTTCGTCTCCTTTACTGGTAGGACTCTGACGACAGGTGAGGGACGATGTATATTCCCAAGTCTCTCCCGAACAGATATCTACGTCACATTTCCTGCTGGATGATGTTCGTATTGAAATCGTCTTCATTCCTTCTCCATCCTCATTGTTTGACATTTTCTCATGTTGAATTTCATCAACCACGTATCAAACTACTTCGTAGCTTGCTGATGTCCCTTTATCAATTGTTGCATTCCTCTTCGTTTCCCACTTCCCTAATGACCTTGCCTCTACAAACCTACTCTGAAGGGAGTCCAGTCCTTCGTGCAAGTCATCTGTATAAAAGTGAGAAAAGTGATGACTTCAGAACAGGCCACTGTGACATGACACTAGATACCTTTACTCATTTGGAAAGGGCATCCCTGATATGTATCCACTGTTCCTCTCCTTATTCCTGGCTAAGAAAAATAAAAAATCTTTACCAGTCTTACTCTCTCCTACTCTCTTGGGGAAATCAAAGAGTTTCGCTGCAGATCTTCGTTTCCTAAAATCGTGTTGTATCTCACTTAAACAGTTTCTCAATTGTAAGTAATCATCATTTTCTTTCTGATCATCTTGTCCAGTGTTTCAGAATCCGTATTCATCAGGAAGGCTCGTCCTTAGTTCAGCGTATCCTCTTGGTCTCCTTTCTTAAAGATAGACATGAAATGTTCCCCTTTTCATTCACTTGGCACTCTATCTTTGTCCGCCGACGTCTTGAACATCATTTTAAGTGGTTTGTCATGAGTATCAATACACATCTTTCGTGCATATGGAGAAATTGCTTTCAGGACCATGAGTCGTATGTGGGTCAGTGGGTCAAGATCCTTCAGTCTTCTGTGTAAGACTTCTTAAGACTATGAGTGTACAGTGTTTTTCAAGACCTCCTCTTCATTTCACATCACTTGTAGTGAGGTTATTGTATCTGTCAGTCTGTGTGTGTGTGTGTGTGTGTGTGTGTGTGTGTGTGTGTGTGTGTGTGTGTGATAGTTATAACACCTAGGCTAACCTTTTCATTATCAGGGCTATAGTAGATCACAAGCATGTCTGGAATCTGTGGTGCTTCCTTAGAATTACACCTTTCTAAGACTCAATCTTTCAGTGAAATAGTAAGCCAATCTCAGCAGCAGTAACGTTTGCCACATTTCTTACAAATACACCACCTGATGCGTCGTACAAGGTAAACACGATAACAAAACAGTAACGACATGTGGTACTGAGTGAGCTAAAGTCAACAGTATAAAGAAGGAAGAATAAAGGAGTGGTGCTAAACAAAACGAGAGAGAATAAAAGACTTGGACTAAACAATAAGAAACATCATAATGACTAAGATGTGCAGAAATTGAACGTTTAGGAAAGTAATTAATTTCTTAAACGCTGAAGTGAACTGAAGATGTAATGACGTTGGTTGCGTTTATAGGGTCGTACTTTATAAGCTTTTAATATCATGCCGTAAAAAAAGGCTTATTAACGCTAATGATATTTTTTTCTTGAAGGTAAGCAGGGATATAAGAGGAGAACATATCAGAAAAATAAGGTATGATAGGTGACGTTGATGATGTGTAGTAATAATTGGAGACATCCAGAGAAGACAGAGCCAAAATCAAACAGGGCTGAGTGGCAGTAACGTGTCCCTAGTGAACTGAAAGGAGAGCAAGGAGAGTTAACACGATCCACATGAATGTGAAATAATTCTACTGATCATCTTACCCACAATAAGCTTAGCGTCACACAAACCAGCGGAAACCAAGTTACGTGGATTTTAAGGACAGTATAGGAATTTATTTGCAAAAGTGAATTGACTTACAGGAAGAAACCTGCTCTTAGAATCTGTGATAATTTTACTGAGTAGCAAGAATGAGGAATGAGGAAATGAATGATCAATGAGCCACTGCCAGGCAAAAAGAAAAACAAAACAAAACGGAGGATAGGAAGAAATAAGAAAATGGGATAGTGAGAGAGCATCATGAGAAAGGAAAAAAAAAAGATGGCAATAATTGGGGAAAGAATAAGAGAGCTCCGGGAAAAAATAATGAGGACTACTCCGGAAGAATGAGTTCCCTTAGAAAATAACCGAGAATAAATGGAGAGGAACCCACGGTTTTCATTCTTGCACCTGGACTAAGAAAGGAAATAAAAAAGATGTAAGGAATCAGATACACACAAGTGAGAGAAGTTGTCGCATATGACCTCGAAGTGCTATATAGTATTGTAATTGATTGATAAACTTTGAGAATTTAGCTCAAAATGCGGTGAGAAGTTATACAATACAGGAAATTATTACAACCCAAGGGTGGGCCGTTTTGATACCTTCTTCTATCCCTACACGTCGAAGCTTTGGAACTCTCTACCTTCTCGTGTCTTTCCCACTAGCTATGACCTGTTGCATTTCAAAAGACAGGTCTTTCACGTCCTCCAAAATTCGTAAATACTTTCCCTCGTCTTTTCTTTTTCCGTTTCATAATTCTCTCTGTATTTCAATTAAGGCCTGGCTTTGATGTGGACTCTTGTCCCTGACAGGAACCTTCAACATGAACTCCAGAGCTCGTGGTGAAGTCAGTTCCTGAAGTCAGATCTGAAGTCAGTTCCAGGTGATTCCAGGGTGGGTAGTCATAAAATGAGCGTGGCTGCGGAGGGGCAACGGTATTATTCATGAAGCAAAACGTGCGGTGAGCGCCTCGCACTGGCCCTGCTGCCTCTTGGCAAAATCTCGTCATGAGGACTCTTAGGAATTCTCTCTCTTCTTCTCTCTCTTTAAATCCTCGTTGAGTCTTGTGGCAACACCGACGCAAAATTCTATTTTACCTTCGTTCTACAATCCACCTGTATTTTCTCGTGTCCTCGTTAATCCTGGCTGATCTGGATTTCGATAAGTCATGAACATTGTACCGGAAGAAATCGTGACCAGATTATTTCTGCAACGCTTAATCAATGACTTGCAGGAAGACTCGTTCCCTCGTACCTCTCACATTCACCGTCCTCGGGGGAGCTGGGCTGGAGTTGTACACTCGCCTCCTGTGTGTGAGGGACCCTGATGGGATGTGGCCCATGCAACGGCACACGCCAGCAACTGAAATGAACCAAGACAGACTACTTCCCTAGTAGCAATGGTAAGCGGGCAAACTTAATGGAAAAGACCTAAGCTTTCGGGAATAGAGCTGCTGAGCCTTACAGATATAATTCAGCTTAATATTTGATATATATATATATATATATATATATATATATATATATATATATATATATATATATTTATATATATATATATATATATATATATATATATATATATATATATATATATTTATATATATATATATATATATATATATATATATATATATTATTTTTTTTATTTTGCTTTGTCGCTGTCTCCCGCGTTTGCGAGGTAGCGCAAGGAAACAGACGAAGGAAATGGCCCAACACACCCCCATACACATGTATATACATACACATCCACACACGCAAATGTACATACCTATACATCTCAATGTACACATATATATACACACACAGACAATATACATATATACACATGTACATAATTCATACTGTCTGCCTTTATTTATTCCCATCGCCACCTCGCCACACATGGAATAACATCCCCCTCCCCCCTCATGTGTGCGAGGTAGCGCTAGGAAAAGACAACAAAGGCCCCATTCGTTCACACTCAGTCTCTAGCTGTCATGTAATAATGCCCGAAACCACAGCTCCCTTTCCACATCCAGGCCCCACACAACTTTCCATGGTTTACCCCAGACGCTTCACATGCCCTGATTCAATCCATTGACAGCACGTCAACCCTGGTATACCACATCGATCCAATTCACTCTATTCCTTGCCCGCCTTTCACCCTCCTGCATGTTCAGGCCCCGATCACTCAAAATCTTTTTCACTCCATCTTTCCGCCTCCAATTTGGTCTCCCACTTCTCCTCGTTCCCTCCACCTCCGACACATATATCCTCTTGGTCAATCTTTCCTCACTCATTCTCTCCATGTGCCCAAACCATTTCAAAACACCGTCTTCTGCTCTCTCAACCACACTCTTTTTATTACCACACATCTCTCTTACCCTTACATTACTTACTCGATCAAACCACCTCACACCACATATTGTCCTCAAACATCTCATTTCCAGCACATCCACCCTCCTGCGCACTACTCTATCCATAGCCCACGCTTCGCAACCATACAACATTGTTGGAACCACTATTCCTTCAAACATACCCATTTTTGCTTTCCGAGATAATGTTCTCGATTTCCAAACATTCTTCACGGCTCCCATGATTTTGGCCCCCCTCCCCCACCCTATATATATATATATATATATATATATATGAGAGTGACGTCCATCATCAAAAACGATAAAACTAATATTTGTGTCGTGTTGCACCTGATGCCGCACTAACAACATTCAAACATGTTAATGATTTCCAGTTTGAAAAAAAAATAATGGTTATCTCTGATCAGAGCAAATATTTACTACTAGTTAGCTAAGTTGTCATGACAGCCTAAATTAATGTATTTCAATGATTGAATAATCTTTGAACAATTCTGTTTATGTGTCTTTAATTCTTGTACATATGACAAATAATTATCCTTGGCCATCTCTTTCTCTTTGGCTCTAATACTGTGTCCAGTAGAACAATATCGGGAAGCAACATACGTTAACAGCTGATAATACAAATGACTATCAATGCAACCCAATAGAAGACTAATTTCACTTCATCCCATGAGTTTAGATTACTTATGACTGCAGCAGTATTGCTAATAACATATGACTGCCGCAGTATTATAGAACTCATAATACGGACTTCAAACAAGTCATTACACTCTCAGTCACCTTTATCTATCATGTGTCTATATAAGAGGTACGGTAGCAACACATGTATATGACAGCTGTAATGTACTTATGCTGATTCAGTGAATTTGTTTGCCTAGATACTAGCAAACCTTGTCTAGTTCTATAGGGAGGTAACATGTTACGAAATCTCTCTATGTACTACATATCGAAAGTTTCAGATTATGTAGAAAAAGCACACCGAAAGCATAAGGACGAGAGACTAAATACATCTGTGTTCACAGAAATTAAGTATAATGAACTATAGTTCATATGAGCATTGATGTTGAACGTTCTCATCTGAACATGGTGGGAAAGGATTTAGAGTGACGAATATCAACAGGAGGAAAGCTAGAGAAAGAGTAGTACTGTTTTTATTTCGTGTTAATTTGACCGATAGTTTACAAACAGGGGCTAACGAAAATTATGATGCACTCCTCTTAAAACTGAGAGTGCATTCCTTGTTGGGATAAGCGTGTCTGCATTTGTAGATTTGAAATTTGAGGGAAAAGTGAAAGTAGCCAATACCAGATCTTGTAAATCTGTTCATATTCATACTGTTAAACATTACCGAATATTTGCAAAATCTTTACCTGTGAAATAATCTCCGGTTGATTACTGAAACTCTCTAAAACGAGTCTTCGCCAGATGTTATTGCTTCTTTCAACGACTCGCCTCCGTCAAACGGTTTCACTCATCCTGCATCCAAGTGAGAATCTCTGATGGACATTGTTTTAACACTGTATAGTAGCAGTGTAGACCTTACGAAAACTGTGCACTGATACACCAGTTTTGCTCTCCAGCCAATCACGTTCGCCTTCCTTCTATATTCTATCGGAATATAATGACTTTCAATGTTCCTGTCATTTATTTGGAAGTTCCTCATGATGTATTTCTTGGATATTGCGACTTTCAAACTATGATAAATCAAGGCATTTCCTTCTAATTACAATGGACATTACAGTATTTCCCATTCAATTACCAATACGTGTTCAGCCGAAAAGAAATATCTCGGGATTTGCTGATCTGCACTACAGTACAAAGACAGACAAAAGCGAACCAACCAAACGTTCGCTGGCCCTGCAAAACGTTTGTAGACTTACCAAACCTCATCTTACTAAAACAACAAAAAGCCTTCGTACTTTCGAAGGAGGATGGAACTACAGACATAATGTGTTTGGGGATAAGTGGAATGGTTATTGAAACAATGAGTTCAAGTGGAGTTTTGTTTCTTTAGCGTTTCGGTATTAACCTTCCTCAGAGAAAATGATAACATAATGGGAAAACACAAGCTTAGGTGAACACTGGTGGAGGACTTTCCCTTGCTGGAAGTCTTGAATTTTTTTTTTTTCTCTCCCCTAATTGGTTTGGTGTGCTCTCTGGCTCTGTCCCTGTCTTCTCTCCGCCAGCAAATCCACTCTTACCGTTCTTAGAAAATTTCCTTGCTTATGTAAGCTGCCTTTAACGCCTTTCTTATCGTCTTAGTCAATCCTACGCAGATCACATAAGCTTTGTCTCATTTCGTGAAAGGTTCACTTTCTTTGACGTGTAATGCAAGAGCACTGGAAGTCATAAGATGTCTTTTTGATTATCCTTGTTTAATGTCTTTGACGCTAGAGATAGACAAAGCTCTTCTTGAATTCACTGCTTCCATAGCTGTCCATCCCTCTTCCGTTGATGGTTAAAGAAGCAGAGGGAAATCCGTTTACACTGCATGGTTAAATCAGGAGGGAGGAAGGTGGGGTGGGTGAGGAGATAGAAAGCGGAAATGATAGAAATAGATGATGGCCATACGAGGGATACTTAGAATCTGAGCCAGACTTTTTGCTGATCATTTGAAGGATATCCAAGTCATTAAATTACTTTCATACACATGTTTTCCGCGTAAGCGAGGAAGCATCAGGAAGAGATGAATGAGCCTTAGAGGAAAGATATCTTCCTAGGCCCCTGTTTCTGCTCCATCCTTTGTTCCCAGAAGCAAAAACAATTGTCAAGTTGAAATGAGAGTTTCCCGTAAAACCAGCAAGGATCATGGTGATATTGACCTCCTGCTCATACACAGAACAAAGATGAAGTTTACTTCAGGAGCGCTCGAGTACAAATGTGCTTATACGAAGGAAATTGGTTTATCAAATGAAGGTGAGGGACGAACCCCAGTTGATGTATGTGAATGTATTATGAGGGAATTGAGAATGATAAGACTTTGCTTAATGTTCATGTAGAAAAAGATATACAGTTAGAAGTGTCACAAAACACTGATAAGAAATGAATGCATACGTAAGGGAAGGAAGCATATGAGACAAAAATCGAAAGCAGCAACGGAATATTATGTAACTCATATAGACTATGATCGAGCAATCACATGCCAGAACAATAGATTTTTAGAAACGTTTATAAAGCTAAGCTTTTCCTTATACCTTCAACCAACACTCTACAACCTTACAGACCAACAGTGACTGGCAATGGATACTGCCATGATCAGATGCTCATCTGTCTGTCTGTTTGTCATACACTTCATCATTCAAGGAACTCTGTTCAAGTCAGTCTGTAGAGGATTTCCCCCAAGGGCTTCCGCATCACCAACTTTACTCATGACTCTCTCCTTTACCTCATCATCCTCATTCCTATGTCCTGCCTCTCGCGGTGAGTACCTTCAAACGCTCATCTGCTGCTCATAAGATTAGACTTAAGTTATGAATATTACCTTCCTCCCACCCTAGAGATCTGAGGAAATGACATCAGAATATTCACGGCTTCACTCTGATGCCCTGTTCCGAGAGACGATATTACATGCAAGAGGGTTTGGTCTGTGAGTAATGGAATGCTGTACTTCAACCAAATGTAGCTCTAAAAGGATCTTGGTGAAAGAATTAAAGCAGCTTGAATTACAAGCCTTATATGAATGTAATTTGTCTTAGTCAGAAAGTTATGAGAGACTGTGAGTCTTCTGTTTAATGAAGTATTAAGAGAACAAGGTTTCCAGACGCGTCCAGGCATCCTCAAGACTTGGGTTTATAAGGATCTGGTTAATAGGAAACGAGAAGCCTTGATGCTCGTGCTTGTAATACTACACAAGTACCAGACGAACAGTCTGAAAATATCGGTGCTTGTCGTTTATCTTTCCTACTCCTTAGTTTATTTAACTCTTTTACATTTGTTTAAGAATAGGTCTGGAAGAGGACTTTTATCCGTAAGTGGAAGCTTTGACGTGTAAGAGAAAGATTATCTGAATCCTCTGTTCTCTTGTGTAATGTTACTCTATCAGAACCCAAGTAAGCTTTCCAAATTCCATAGTTCTTATACTTCATATGTTCTTGCAAAGATCTTTTCAAGAATGTACTTCATTCTTTATTCTTGCTCCTAATGTTGTTTGTTCATGATGTGGTTTATATAAGTATTATCTAGTTGCAAAACTATTCTGGTTACTTTATGATATGACAGAAAGTCTCTCATCTCCCATTTCATTTAAGTCCAAGAATCTTGTTCCTAATTAACTGCTTTCGTACCTTCCTTTCGCTTAAAAACACGACGTAGAATAATTTTTGCCCAGCATCATTGTGTCCTGGGTTACCTTTACATTACGATCAGAAGAGTTGTGTGTTAATAGATTTTAGAATGGAAATCGTTCATGTGTCAAAGGAAGCGGTGGTATGAGCGGGGAGGTTTGAGACACGTGTGGGAGTGCATCAAAGTTGTGTGGTCACCACGATTGTTTAAAGCTTCTTTGGAATGCGAACAACGTAAGATGAGTGAGGTGGGGGAGTAGCGATGCAACGCTAAATCATAGTGAAGTAGAATAGAAATTATAACAGTTGTTCCGTGTTGATGAAGCTATACCATTACATGAAGCACTGGAGTTGGATCCTAGGGATAGGAAGAAATTGGAAGTAATTGGGATTATAAATGGAATGTAATTATTGAAGGAAATTGCATATCAAAGTGTAACATCAGTTTTAGATAAGTTGAAGCTGTGGATAAGTTAAGGTGTTCGATGTAAAATTTAGTAGGGATACTGAGAGAAGAATTAGATGCTAAGAGTAAGAGTCTTGCATGGGAGGAAAATAAGTGGTGCAATAGAAGCTTTGGTGACTGAAAATATTTGATGTAGAATATAGAAGCTTGCACGAAAAATGTTTCCTCTTTGATTTCCCATCTTTGATGCATGGATGGTCGAAAATTAGAGCAGTGGAGAGGGATTACTTGTGTATCATGAGGTTGATATAAGAGAGTAGTAAAAAGGTATGGAAAGGAGTATGTGGTACGAGGAAATCGTGAGAAGCGCTCAGGGATTAAATTCAAGCAGAGCGTATAAGAAATGACAGGTTGGTAGAAGAATATTCAGTAATGCAAATGAAGGTACAAGGAAAAGAGAAGAACCACGATATAGTTGGCAAGATTTGGGAAAAATCTGGAAGAAATTTTTCGTGTGAGAACGGCAGAGGAATGATTTGGGATCGACTGTGTAATGGCGGAATTCATGCAAAGATGTGGCGTAAATGGTGGCGCTCTGGCTCGAAGGACAAGTTTGTGCAAAGTTGAAATGTAAGAGGCACCCACGTAATTGTGGAGCTTGACATTTCACCTCAATAGGTTTAGGTAAGGATGCATGCCCTTCTGTTGTATGTACCTGGTCCAACCCAACAGAATGAGCACATTCAATGATGAGAGAAATATGATGTTATCAGTAATACTTGACAGATATATTCTGCCTCATTTATGCTATCAGTTTACAGTATATGAAGGAAAACGGAAAAATGAAACGTAATGATGTTGTCACGAGCCACCAGTCGTTCCTTCTCTAAGTTCTCATTACCTCCTCATTTACCTTCAGCTGCCGCACCTATACCTCTTCACCTTCCTGAAGTACACCGCTGCTCTAGATGGATCAGAGAGGATTTTTCCAACCACACTTGCCTATAGAATTTCTGTCAGTATACTTTCCCCATGCTGCTTGGTACTTCTTCATAGCCGTTTGTTCTTGCCGGCTATGGTGCAAGGAGTAATGGATGGGAAAGTAAGTTCAACTTTATTACAATGTCTCTGTCTCTACAGATAACATCGTCATGAACGGTCAGGTCCCTTGTTATCTGTCCTTCGCATGGACTCCCTGTTTACTATTTTCATTAGCTTCCAGTTGCCTCACCTTCTCCTCCTCTTTACCTGTTCATTCATTAACCTTCGGCTGCCTAACCAGCGCTCTTATCAGCTGGTCATTAAACTCCAAACAACCCCTCGTTTACCTTCACGTTATTTGCTTTCAAGCTGTCTAGCAGTTTCATCTTTACCCTACCACAAACTACGCATCAGTCTTGCACCACCTACCTCACCCTCCATCAACTCACCAGCAACATCCGCCAGGTAACCCGTTTTTGTGAACATTACTTCGGTTTAAAACCATAATCAAAGTGAAAAATTTGTTCGGGTCAAAGCGTAGCTGCAGGCTGGTATGACTTTACAGCTGGACATAAAACACAGAGAACATCAGGCTAGATCACAAGACACCGTAGTTGTTGCTGACGGGGAGGTGAGGGGTCACTGCACTATTGAGATAATGTTCGTCGTGGTTTATCAGGAGTGCTGGGTCGATCACGACGCTTGAGCACGTTGTCTAGGGAGTCGTGAATGCATCATGGTCAGCAACGATAACTGCTACGCTATGGAGATATATATATTCTTTTTTTCATACGTGACTGTCGTTTCCCGCTTTAGCAAGGTAGTGCCAGTAATAGACGAATGACGGCCACACTCGTTCTAATCCATTTTCTAGCTGTCGTGTGCAAAGCAGTGAAACCACAGCTCCTTATCCACGACCAGGCCCCACAGACCTTTTCATGGTTTACCCCGGCCTCTTCAAATTCTCAGCCCAATTCTACCTATACCATACACACCTTTTACCCTCCTGCATGTTCAGGTCCCGATCACTGAAATTCGTTTTCATTCCATTCTTCTACCCGAGTATGGTCAATCCCTTCTCCCTTTTCCCTTCACTTTCTACACATATATCCTCTGTTTTAACTTCTTATTTATTCTCTCCATATTTGCCAACCGTTTCCACACACTTTCTCAGCTCTTTAAACCACATTCTTTTATTACCAGACCTCCCTCTTATCCTTTTTGTTTCTCATTCGATCAAACTGCCACACACCAGATACTGTTTTCAAACATTTTATTTCCAAGACATGCACCCTCGTCCGCACAACTTCAGCTATCGTCAATGCCTTGCATCCATATAACATTGTTGGAGGTACTATACCTTCAAACATTGCCCTCCCAGACAACGAAATCCTCGTCCTCTCTATGACTAACTTCCGATTCCATGGTTCCATTCTCAGCCATGGCCACTCCAGGTATCTAAATCACTTCACTTCCTCCAACTTGTCCCCATTCAGATTCATACCTCAATTCACCTGACCTTCACTCCTGTTAAACCTAATGACCTTGCTTTTATTCACGTTTACCAACACTCTCCTCCTTTCACAAATTCTTCCAAACTCTGCCACCCACTTTTGTAGTTTCATACTCGAATTTGCTATCAGTGCTGTATCATCAGCAAGCAACAACTGACTCACTTCCCAGGCCCTCTCATCCCCCACAGACTGCATACTCGCCCTTATCTCCAAGACCCTCGCGTTTACCTCCTTCACCATGCCATCCATAAACAAATGATAACGCCATGGAGACATCACACACCCGTGCCACAGACCAGCCTTCATTAAGAACCACCCACTCTCCTCTCTTCACTCTTGAGGTCATGCCTTACAGCCTTGATAAAAACTTCTCTACTTTTAAAAGGTTTTCCTCCCACACGATACATCTATAAGACCCTCCGTAAGGCATCTCTATAAACCCTATCATATTGTTCCTCCAGATACATAAAATGCTATGCTGAGCCCGGATGTCCCTGGGAGTTCGAGTCTCACTGGAGCTGATTGTGGGGGGGTCGAGAGGAAGCGAAAGGGAGAGGCGACAGGAGGGGATGGCAAAGGGAAGGGTGTAATGCAAAAAGAATGGTTTCTGTTACCTGTAGCCTTTTAGGGTCATGGCAATGTTCCAGTATCATCATGTTTTCAGTAAGATGCTGACGATTGAGATTTATGTTTTGTTGTTGCATATGTATGTTTATAGCCTCCGTTTTCAAGATGAAGTGTTAAGCGTCGACTGAGTGATATAGCTGTCGTACCGATTTAATTTCACGTTGTTTTGAAGTTTACAACCTTCAGCTGGGCCGAGTTATTGTATACTACATTGGTAGACTGGTATGTGTGAGGATGTTTCTTATAATGTAGGCACTAGTGTTCTTGTTCTTGTAGTAAATCATAAAGACTATGGTTTGGGGTTTTGGTGGTACCAGCACGCAGTAGGCCTTTTGTTAGGGTACTGTAAATCTTAATTACTGGTCTTGATGGGTGATTATAGACATTGTTGAGTATTATCTCAGTAGTCAGTTCACTTGGAACATTGATAGATAAACCCTCTATGGCTAGTGATGCTCTGGAGAATGTCAGTATATTCCGATGTTGATCAGAGAGAGTACATGGCAGGAACGTGAGCAAAATAGATTGTGTTGATCTGTTTCGCTAAGCTGACCGTGGTTGTGATAACCTCTGAAATTATGGGGTGGAGTGGACTGCCGGTTTTATGTATTTAAACACTGCCATATACATATCCCAGGCTGTAATAACCATATAACCCAGGTGTACTGACCTCCTCCATAATTGTCCACATTGCTACACCTACATCCAAGTTAGCTACACAGATCTACCGAGTAATTTCTCTCTACATTCCTGCAATGTACTTTTTCCCCTTTATATACAGATATTGCCGATGAAGGAAATTGGTTTCTCACGCTGAAGCAGGAAGTGCACAGTCGTGCCCCTGTGGACAGAGAGACACAGAGAACGACAATGACAGTCCTACTCTCACAGGAAGTATAATGGAGTCTCAATTAGTGTTTTTTCGTCGCTATTCTTAGCGAGTCAAGTTTATATCGTCTTTAGCTCCACACGATGTCCATATAAGATTGGCCTACTTGTTATATTTCTCCATTCCTTGAGAGCGAGTATTCCAATGCTGTTCTTACGTGTGGGAACAAAAGGACGACAACTGGTGTGGTTTGTCGTGTCTGTCGTGTGAATCTCTCTTGTAATGGAGGATGAGGAGAGTGGATAACTGAGGACTGTCGTGAGGATGTTGGCAAAGAATATACGGTGAGGGTTAGGAAGGACGGTATGATCGGTACGAGTAGAGAAGAATGAGGGGTTGTGATGGTGAGGAGTGGAAAGGTTTGAGTGTGTGTGTGTGTGTGTGTGTGTGTGACGGGAAGTGTGAAGAAGTAAGACGAACACCAAATTAGATAAACGAGGAGAGTTAGAAAAGAGATGTTTTATTTTCTTTTTTTTTTTTTTTTGCGATTTAAGAGTAAATGGGAAGATTATGAGGGAGAATTCTAAGCATTGAATCCAGCGGAGTGATGGAGGTTGCACTGAGAGGATTATATGGTAAGGGAGGATATAGAGGAAAGTTTGGTCACTAAAGAATAGACCTGAGAAGGATGTTGACATGAGAGGCGTATTCATTGCTAAAGTCGAGAATAAATTGAATGATGTATAGAATTTTTTCTACAAAGACTAGTGTTAGCAAACGTCTATAGAAGATGAAATACCAGCTATAGAATGTTTTCTACAAACACTAGTGTTAGCAAACGTCTATAGAAGATGAAATACCAGCTATAGAGGGAGTTAAAACTCTACAGGTATACAGATGGATGTCATTGACCTGTAAAAAAAGTTTGCTTTACATACCGTAATCAGCACTTTAGATGAGAGCTAATCACTCTGCTGGCTTTTTCTCTTAGTTTCCCCACAGCTGTGTATTCATGATGAGTTTTCTTTTTTTTTTATTCCAGGAAGAGAATTTTGTGTTGTTCATATTCAATTATTTTGCGTTTTGCTTTTTTTTTTTTTTTATATATCTGATGCATTTCCCTTTCACTGAATTCTGACACTTTTCTCGTTGCTTACTGACATTCGATCATATTTCTTCATTACTCTTTGTGGTGGATTAATCTATACTTTATCACCAAACAGAACCCAGGTCGTAATCATCCTCAATTTTTTTTCTGATTTTATCTCTTTGTATGATGTATTGATCCTGATATTATCACCATAATCAGAATTTGTAACATTTCCTTATTTTTTTCTGAATTCCACCTAAACTTAGAATTCACCAGTTTCATTGCTGACGCCTGTTCGTACTCATTAGATGGCACAGCACGTAAGTCTGTCTCTAAATATGCGTTGATCAGTCTCGCGCCGCCTTCATCATTCCCCAGCAGCACACGAACTATAAACACTTGCTTCACTTGATGAAGACGCGAGACAGTACTAGCTAATTGGCTCAGTAACCTAGGTATGAGGTTGGTCATGGCTGTGGCTTGCGATTCCAGAAGTTGATGTCTAATTCTGCTGGAAAATCGTTCGTCTCAATTTATATGCCTGTACCTTGCTGTCTACATCACAGTGAACATTTCTCATACCCTGTTCGCTCTAAACTTTTAATGCAGTTCAATAGAAATCAATCGCTGAATAGATGGTTTCGCATTTGCATATACTTTCATGCTGGTCAGAGTCAGCTGTAAACGGTTTTAGAATAACGAACTCAAAGTAAGAATTCATATTTATGTATAGTTCGACAGACATTCAACTCGCATTTCCATGAATGTGCGTAAACAGACTACGTATGAGAATGCACCAAACGTGGCTTGTAATTTGAGCTTTTGTTGAACTGAAATAGTCAGTGCTCTCTCTGAGCACGGAATGTTAAGTCACCGTCATCATTGTTGGGTGATGGTTCCAACAGACCTTAACTTGTTAAGTCACCGTCATCATTGTTGGGTGATGGTTCCAACAGACCTTAACTTCAGGATTCGTTAGTTTGCAATTTGAAGTCTCTAGAGGAAGTACAGAGTCAGTGAGAAACGGCGATGCTTTATCGTTTTATGTCCTCAGGTACATTAGTAATACACGCGGTATTGATCATATACTTTGTTGTGTTGGGAAGTCATGACAAGTGCATCTGTCTAAAAAAGTGTCTTCCAGTATTTTTGAAATTCAGTGAGAATGGTTGACCACGTTAGCGTTTGCACGTGTTTTGCAACTTCATGAGTGGCGTTCAGTTCTTCATGAGAGCTAGGTGGTTTCTTAGCCCGCGGTAATGGTATTCGTCCCTGGCTCACAGTTTTCAGTATTTTGTGGTCATACGTGAAGCTACGCCTTTCTCGTTTCATCCTACTATATATATCTTGTGTAGCCACTTTGTTACCTTCATCCTCTGGTGAATGGAGCGGGTCTATATGCTGCCTACATGATGGTATATCCTGTGGAGGGTAGTGGATGCTTTCCTTTGTGTTCAAAATAATGTTAGTCTTTGTCTTACGTTTGGCTATTTCTGTTACCCACACAGCAAATCTTCTCTGTCGTCTAGCTATATGGCTGGTTCTATCTCTGTCCATGGAGATGGATATTACTGTGGCTACATACATAGGTGGATATTGTCACTGGTTAACGATGTGGTTGTTACCGTAAACTATGACAGTGACTGTGTCTTACTTTCATCTACCTACGTTTGTCCTAACATCACACACCTCGTTCTCTCTAACTCTTTAGTTCCTCTGACCATAAAACGGATTATTCTTGTGGACACAGAACTGTCCCTTACTTTACACCTGATATAGTTTCATCTCTTTGTCTGAGAACGGCCTCCATATCCTAGCCACATTGGTACCTGTGGCCTTCGTTGATATTTGTGAAACTTTATTCCATTTATAAGAATTATTTTTCTTCTGGATAGGAAGTTCATTGCTTCTTTTAGGCAAACATCAGAGCTCATACCTTTGGCTTCACATTCAGTTGTGTCCTCTAACCCTCAAAATAATTCTTTCCTTTAGAGAAATAGGTCTGAAGACTGTCAAAGTATGCAAAGGAGTAGGTGCATTAGTTTGAATATATATATATATATATATATGTATATATATATATATATATATATATATATATATATATATATATATATATATATATATATATATATATATATATATATCCCTGGGGATAGGGGATTAAGAATACTTCCCACGTACTCCCTGCGTGTCGTAGAAGGCGACTAAAAGGGGAGGGAGCCGGGGGGCTGGAAATCCTCCCCTCTCGTTTTTTTTTTTTTTTTTAATTTTCCAAAAGAAGGAACAGAGGGGGTCAGGTGAGGTTATTCCAAAAAAGGCCCAGTCCTCTGTTCTTAACGCTACCTCGCTAACGCGGGAAATGGCGAATAGTTTAAAAGAAAAAGAAATATATATAATATATATATATATATTTTTTTTTTTTTTTTTTTTATTTGCCGCTGTCTCCCGCGTTTGCGAGGTAGCGCAAGGAAACAGACGAAAGAAATGGCCCAACCCACCCCCATACACATGTATATACAAACGTCCACACACGCAAATATACATACCTACACAGCTTTCCATGGTTTACCCCAGACGCTTCACATGCCTTGATTCAATCCACTGACAGCACGTCAACCCCGGTATACCACATCGCTCCAATTCACTCTATTCCTTGCCCTCCTTTCACCCTCCTGCATGTTCAGGCCCCGATCACTCAAAATCTTTTTCACTCCATCTTTCCACCTCCAATTTGGTCTCCCTCTTCTCCTCGTTCCCTCCACCTCC
This sequence comes from Panulirus ornatus, assembly GCF_036320965.1. NCBI lineage: Eukaryota > Metazoa > Arthropoda > Malacostraca > Decapoda > Palinuridae > Panulirus > Panulirus ornatus. The sequence goes on along the minus strand of NC_092241.1, from coordinate 37,760,989 downwards.
GACACATATATCCTCTTGGTCAATCTTTCCTCACTCATTCTCTCCATGTGACCAAACCATTTCAAAACACCCTCTTCTGCTCTCTCAACCACGCTCTTTTTATTTCCACACATCTCTCTTACCCTTACGTTACTTACTCGATCAAACCACCTCACACCACACATTGTCCTCAAACATCTCATTTCCAGCACATCCATCCTCCTGCGCACAACTCTATCCATAGTCCACGCCTCGCAACCATACAACATTGTTGGAACCACTATTCCTTCAAACATACCCATTTTTGCTTTCCGAGATAATGTTCTCGACTTCCACACATTCTTCAAGGCTCCCAGAATTTTCGCCCCCTCCCCCACCCTATGATCCACTTCCGCTTCCATGTTTCCATCCGCTGCCAGATCCACTCCCAGATATCTAAAACACTTCACTTCCTCCAGTTTTTCTCCATTCAAACTCACCTCCCAATTGACTTGACCCTCAACCCTACTGTACCTAATAACCTTGCTCTTATTCACATTTACTCTTAACTTTCTTCTTTCACACACTTTACCAAACTCAGTCACCAGCTTCTGCAGTTTCTCACATGAATCAGCCACCAGCGCTGTATCATCAGCGAACAACAACTGACTCACTTCCCAAGTTCTCTCATCCCCAACAGACTTCATACTTGCCCCTCTTTCCAAAACTCTTGCATTCACCTCCCTAACAACCCCATCCATAAACAAATTAAACAACCATGGAGACATCACACACCCCTGCAGCAAACCTACATTCACTGAGAACCAATCACTTTCCTCTCTTCCTACACGTACACATGCCTTACATCCTCGATAAAAACTTTTCACTGCTTCTAACAACTTGCCTCCCACACCATATATTCTTAATACCCTCCACAGAGCATCTCTATCAACTCTATCATATGCCTTCTCCAGATCCATAAATGCTACATACAAATCCATTTGCTTTTCTAAGTATTTCTCACATACATTCTTCAAAGCAAACACCTGATCCACACATCCTCTACCACTTCTGAAACCACACTGCTCTTCCCCAATCTGATGCTCTGTACGTGCCTTCACCCTCTCAATCAATACCCTCCCATATAATTTGCCAGGAATACTCAACAAACTTATACCTCTGTAATTTGAGCACTCACTCTTATCCCCTTTGCCTTTGTACAATGGCACTATGCACGCATTCCGCCAATCCTCAGGCACCTCACCATGAGTCATACATACATTAAATAACCTTACCAACCAGTCAACAATACAGTCACCCCCTTTTTTAATAAATTCCACTGCAATACCATCCAAACCTGCTGCCTTGCCGGCTTTCATCTTCCGCAAAGCTTTTACTACCTCTTCTCTGTTTACCAAATCATTTTCCCTAACCCTCGCACTTTGCACACCACCTCGACCAAAACACCCTATATCTGCCACTCTATCATCAAACACATTCAACAAACCTTGAAAATACTCACTCCATCTCCTTCTCACATCACCACTACTTGTTATCACCTCCCCATTTGCGCCCTTCACTGAAGTTCCCATTTGCTCCCTTGTCTTACGCACTTTATTTACCTCCTTCCAGAACATCTTTTTATTCTCCCTAAAATTTAATGATACTCTCTCACCCCAACTCTCATTTGCCCTTTTTTTCACCTCTTGCACCTTTCTCTTGACCTCCTGTCTCTTTCTTTTATACGTCTCCCACTCAATTGCATTTTTTCCCTGCAAAAATCGTCCAAATGCCTCTCTCTTCTTTTTCACTAATACTCTTACTTCTTCATCCCACCACTCACTACCCTTTCTAATCAACCCACCTTTCCACTCTTCTCATACCACAAGCATCTTTTGCGCAATCCATCACTGATTCCCTAAATACATCCCATTCCTCCCCCACTCCCCTTACTTCCATTGTTCTCACCTTTTTCCATTCTGTACTCAGTCTCTCCTGGTGCTTCCTCACACAAGTCTCCTTCCCAAGCTCACTTACTCCCACCACCCTCTTCACCCCAACATTCACTCTTCTTTTCTGAAAACCCATACAAATCTTCACCTTAGCCTCCACAAGATAATGATCTGACATCCCTCCAGTTGCACCTCTCAGCACATTAACATCCAAAAGGATCACAATTTTGCGCGTGATCAAGTGTATTCCTATGAGTCCAAGGTGGAAAATGAAACACGATAATTTCCCAAGTGCACTTTTGTGTATTTATCACATTATCAGGGGAGATACAAGGAAGAAATATAAGTCAGTTGATATACAACGAAGAGACGTAGCTACTTGGTGCAATTGGTAACTTACCGTGTTTCATTTTCCCCATGGACTCATATATATATATATATATATATATATATATATATATATATATATATATATATATATATATATATAGTTTAAGAATGACCCGGGAAAAGAGGGGCGGTTATTTAGTGCTTGTCAAGAATTTCGTTGTGTAAATGATTTGTCAGTGTTGTGTTTGGTGTGGGTTGGGTGTGTGTCAGTACAAAGGCAAAAGTCAGCTTTTATATCTCTGGTGGGACTGGTGGTTAGTTGTGGAGTGATCTGATGGTGTTGTAACTGTGCAAAGAATCGTGTACCGAGCATACTGAGGTGGAATTGTACTAAGAGGAGCTTTGGTTTGCTCTGTAGGTGTTCAGCGTACGTGGCTTGTGATCGTTCTGAGTACTCTGCATTATTTATTATTATCATTATTGTTATTAATTATCATTATTATTATTATTATTATTATTATTATTATTATTATTTTTATTATTATTGTTATTATTATCATTATTATCATTATTATTAGTATTAGTATTAGTATTATTTTCATTATCACAAATATTATTATTTACTATTATTGAGTTAACCCCAGGGATCCCGACTGTAGACTCTCTTGCAGCTCTTTGAAGTGAGAAGTGCTTTGACAAGATTTACGTTGTTGACTTTTACGCCGAGGTGTAACCACATGCAGGATGAGTCAGGGAACCCCTGGTGCTCTGTGTATATATATATATATATATATATATATATATATATATATGTGTGTGTGTGTGTGTGTGTGTGAGAGAGAGAGAGAGAGAGAGAGAGAGAGAGAGAGAGAGAGAGAGAGAGAGAGAGAGAGAGAGAGAGAGAGTATTCTACCTTCGTACTTCTGCGTTTCGTAGAAGGCGACTGAAGGATGGGGAGTGGTGACTGAAACAACTCCCTCCTTTTTTATATTTTCGTATATGAAAATTGGAACATAAGGTTCAGACTTGGGTGCCTAAATGTGTGTGGATGTTACCAAGATGAGAAGCAGAGATAGTATGTTTAAGGAAAGACTCTGGATTTTCCGGTTGAGGGATACAAAGGTGAAGGGTAAAGGAGAAGAATGGTGTGGAAAAAATCTTGCTAGACTAAGGGGTTGGTGAGTGGACGAGAGTTAAGGAAGGAGTGAGTAGCACTACTGCTGAAGCACGAGTTGTAGTAGTTTGTGACAGTGTAAGAAAGTGAGCTCTAAACTGATACAGGTAAAATGAAAGTGGATTGTGGGAGATTGGTGATTATTATCGTTTATGCACCTAGCCATGAGAAGATAGATATTGAAAGGCAAATGTACATTTTTAGAGGGCAGCTGAATGAGTGTGTCAGCAGTTTTGATGCGAGAGATCTGGTATAAGTGATAGGTGATTCAAATGTGAAGATTAGCACTGTGGCAGTTAAGGGTATAACTGGATGGCATGAAAAATGAACAACAGCTTGTGGAGTTGTTTACTGGAAAAGGAATAGTGATTGGGGATACCTGTTTTTAAGACGGACATACACAAGTATACGTATGTGAATAGGAAAAATGGTCTGCAGGCACTCTTTGATTACACACTAATTGACAGGCGTGCCAAAGCGAGACTTTTGGTTGTCAGTTGTCAGATAGGTAGCTGCTGGGGTGTCTGACCATGACCTTGTAGAGGCTAGGGTGAAGATTTGCGGGAGAGAAGAGAATAAATGAGCTTGAAAAGGAGACCTGAGTGAAGAAATATCAAGAGAGATTGAGCGTGGAATGGTAAGAGTTGAGAGTAAATGAAGCAAGGGGAGTGGATGAGGAATCACAGGTATTTAGGGAAGCAGTGATGGTATGTGCGAGAGATGCGTGTAGCATGCGTAAGGTAGGCAGATCAAGAAGGGTAGTGAGTGGTGGGATGAGGAAGGAAAGTTGCTAGTGGAAGAGAAGCGAAACGTCTACAGGCGATATTTATGGGGAAAGATTGCCGATGATTAGGAGATGTATAAGAGAAAGCGGCGGGAGGTCAAGAGGAAGGTACGGGATTGACAAAGTGGACAAATGAGAGTTGGGTTGAACGAGTATCAGTAAACTACAGAGAGAACAAGTAGATGCTTTGGAAGGGAGTTGATAGTGTGAAAAGAACAAGAGAACAAAGTGAACATCGGTGAAGGGGAAAAATGGGAAAGTGGTAGCAAATAATGTTGAAGGGAAAAGGAGATGGAGTGAGTATTTTGAAAGACCGTTGAATGTTATGCGAAGTGAGAGTCAAGGAGGGTGGTTTGGTAAAGAAAGAAGTAAGAAATGGTGAAAGCCTTCTGAAAGATGAAACTGGTTAATGAGACAGCTAGAGTGGATGATACTGCGGTTCAGCTTATTGAGAAAAGGGGTGACTGTGTTGTGTTCATTAGTTATGTAGGATCTCCATTGTATATATGGATCATGGTTAGGTGTCTAAAGGATTGGTAGACTTTATAGTTTCACGGTATAAAGGAAAGGATGAGCATTCAAAGTACCGAGTTTATTTAGTAAGTTGTGCGGGAGCATAGTGATTGAGAGGTGAAGACATATACAGAGCACCAGGTTAGGGAGGATCAGTGTGGTGTTAAAAAGGGTAGAGGTCGTGTGGATCAGGTACTTGCTTTAAAGAATGTGTGCGAGAAATACTTAGAGAAGCAGAAGGATTTGTATGTGGCATTTATGGATCAGGAGAAAGCATTTGATAGTTCTGATAGAGTGGGGTTGTTCGGAATGCCTTGTGGAAAGTCTTCAGAACATATGGTATGGCAGGAAAGCTGCTAGAGCCAGTTTTTTTGTTTATTTGTTTGTTTGTTTGATCTTGGTTGTAAGGCGTGTATACTAGTGGGAAGAGAGGAGAGTGAATGATTTCAAATGAATGTTAGCCTGCGGCAGGGGTGTGGTATGTCCTCATGGCTGTTTGATTTGTTTATGGATGGGATGGAAAGGGAGGTAAATGCAAATCTTGGAGAGAGTTATGTGTGTGCAGTCTGTACGGGGTGAGGTGTCCTGGGACGCGTTCAGGTGTTGTTTGTTAATGACACAACAGTGGAGTCGGATTCGAGTGAAAAGCTGCAGAGGCTTTGAGTAACCGAAGCCTGAACATACAGGAGGTGAAAGACGTTCACGGAATAGTGTGAGATGGGATGATGTGGTAGACATGGGTCGACTTGCTCTCACTGGACTGAACCAGGGTATATGAAGTAGTTGGGGGAAACCATCGATAAGTATGATTGTGTATAAGGAGTTGCGGTTTCAGTGCGTTACGCATGGCAGTTATAGAATGGATGTGAGCGAATGCGGGCTTTCTTCGTCTGTCCCTGGTGCAACTTTGTAAACGCGGGAAATGGCGATCAAGTATGAAAACACACACACACACACACACACACACACACACACACACACACACACACACACACACACACATATATATATATATATATATATATATATATATATATATATATATATATATATATATATATATATATATGAGGACAGTATGTGGTGTTAGGAATAACAGTGTAAGGGAGGCTTATGGTAGCATTTGAAGTCCGAGATGACTTACTAGGATAAACTAAAGTGGTTTAGATATAGGGATCTTTCTCGTGTTTCATATTTTTCTACAGTATTATAGTGCAATTACCACAGTTATACTTGTCTTATCCACTCAGACCCAGCTGATGAATATACAAACAACCGGTATGTAGAACAAACGAAAAAATTAAGGAAAACATACAACAAACAGCCAAACAGGGAAACAAACACATGCACAGGAAGATTGAAGAGAGTCATATATCTCTCCTGAAGAACATAACACCCAGAGAGAGAAAGAGAGAGAGAGAGAGAGAGAGAGAGAGAGAGAGAGAGAGAGAGAGAGAGAGAGAGAGAGAGAGAGAGAGAGGTACATCCAGCATCAAGATGTTGCCCACGGCATATCCAGGCACCAGGTATATAGATCCTTAGACTCGGGGAAAATTTGGTTGGTCGTAGTCTGAGATTAGGAGAGTGGAAACCAATTTACTCCACCGAACTCTGTGTGTGTGTGTGTGTGTGTGTGTGTGTGTGTGTGTGTGTGTGTGTGTGTGTGTGCTAACACTGGTGGCGACAGACGAAGGCTAACGTCCCTTCCAGCCTCTGGGTATCATTTATCTTGGACGAGTCGGCCCGCCTCATAGACGAGTCTATTAGCCATACATTACAGGTCTGGAGATACAGTCCATCTGTATCGTTCACGTTGCTGCTGCTCCTTCTGTTGTGTCTTCCCTTCACAGTAGGGAGGTTCCGCGTCCATATTCGGTGGCAGATGTTTGCTTTTTACCTGTATATTTTTTTTCTATGAACGGCAAGGTAGATGTTTAGAAGTTCTTATATGCCATTTTCTCCTCATGTATTATCAAGTCGAGATATGGAGTATAGGGTGTGAAAGATAACAAAGTTGCCACAAGGAGTCGTAACTTATGCCATAGTGCTGTCGACACAACGGTGACAATGTTCAGTACCCTACGCTTGTTGATGGTAACACTGATTTAATATATATATATATATATATATATATATATATATATATATATATATATATATATATATATATATATATTGGAAAGGATCACAATTTTGCGCGTGATCAAGATAGTCCTACGAGTCCACGGGGAAAATGAAACACGAAAATTTCCCAAGTGCACTTTCGTGTAATAATCACAACATCAGGGGAGACACAAGAGAGAAATATAACAGTCAGTTGATATACATCGACGAGACGAAGCTAGGATGCCATTTGGTAAACATGTGATTGTCCAAAACATACAACGAGCGTTCATAACCTTATCATTTTACAAATCTTATCAACAATAAAGTTATCTAATTTGTATAGACCATCACTAATATTAAGATTATAATTCTCTGTGTATTTAATGATAGAAGATTCAGTGATATTTCTCTTGGTAATAGAGTTAGAGTTAATAACTGAGATGGCGTTACTCCAGTCAATACAATGATCATAGTTTTTAACATGATTAAACAAGGCATTTGATTCTTGTCCCGTTCTTATGCTATATTTATGTTGCTTAAGTCTAACAGAAAGATCCTTACCAGTCTGACCAACATAAAGTTTATCACAGTTTCCACAAGGCACTTTATAGATGCAACCAAGAGAATTTTCTGGTGAATTCCTGATTAAGATATTCTTTATAGTATTATTATTGCTAAAGGCAACATTTACATTAAAGGATTTGAGCAACATGGGAAGCAAAGTGAAATTATTACTAAAAGGGAGAACAAAAAGATTCTTGGTGTCAATGGGAGGTTTGGGCTCAACTCTATAAAATGATTTCTTTGCTAACTTAAGGGATTTATCAATGAAAGATCTAGGGTACTTTAACTTAGATCCAATAGAATATGTCTTCTCAAACTCATCATCAATAAACTCTGGACTGCAAATACGTAATGCCCTCAGGAACATAGACTGAAATGATGATAATTTAACTCTGTCATGTTGAGATGAGTAATAATGGATATATGAGCATACATTGGTGGGTTTTCTGTATATGCTAAACTTAAACTTGTTTCCTTGTCTATGGATCATGCAATCTAAAAATGGTAACATACTATTATTTTCATTTTCTACAGTAAATTTGATGGAAGGTACTAAATTGGTAAGTAAGGGGAGAAATATTTGTAAAATTTTCATTTGTTGGCCAAACACAAAGAACATCATCTACATACCTAAACCAAATTGCATGAGAAGGTAAGATATCCTTTAGTAATTTTGTTTCAAAAAATTCCATATAAAGATTACTTAGTACAGGTGAAAGAGGGTTACCCATTGCCATACCAAATTTTTGAGCATAATAATCTCCATTAAATTGAAATACACATTCTTTTATACACAATTTTATCAGTTCAATGAAATTAGACTTTGAAACAGGTGAATGAATATCATCGAAGACATCAAATAAATATTCTAAAAGACCGTCAACTGGAACTTTAGTAAAAAAGTGAGGAAACATCAAAGCTAACTAGTTTGAAATCAAAATTAACATTGATATTGTTTAGCTTGTTGACTAAATCTACATTGTTCATGATATTAGAATTTGATACCCACTAAAGGGCTTAATAAAGAAACTAAATCAATTGTCAAAATGGTTAGTTTCTTTATTAAGCCCTTTAGTGGGTAAGGTATCAAATTCTAATATCATGAGGATATTCTCTCAAAGGCTTAGTCCTATGCTCTTACCGGTACCTCGCTAACGCGGAAATGGCAAATATGTATGATATATATATATATATATATATATATATATATATATATATATATATATATATATATATAGACGCTTGTTAACATGGATCTTCTACTTTTAAATTTTCTAGCAGTGAACGGTCTGCGCTAACTTCTGGCGAATGGCAACATCTCGGCCTAGGTGAGATTATAGGGCAAGTCCTTCCCCCACACTCCTTCCCCTAACTAAGCCATTATTAAGGATCATCTTAGACATACGACATGGCCAGCATTAAACCCCGCCTCCCTATAAGAGCAGGTCAGCATTAAGACCCATCTTTGGTACACGACCAGGCCAACAATGAGAGTAAAACCGGTTTATCTTAAGGTCTCTCGTTGCTAAGCCACAGGTCAGACGTGCAGGTCTCTCCCAGCTCTATAACCGACCCAACATGAAGTTCCTCACAGCAACGCGACCGTCCCTGTATCTACACGACATTCAGCTACATCCGCTATTCAACTAGAAACGTCCGGAGCATTAGAGCATTCAGCCAGGAGTAACTTAACCAGCTACACAACTAGACCCTTGATGAAGGCCTTGTGCTATGAAACCTACGTAGCACTGGAACTCGACCCAACTCAACAAACAGACTCACGTCCCTCACATCCTCGGTCTGACCTAGCGTAGAGCACGGTCCAGCACTGTGACGACGCTGGACTATACAACTATGCCAGCATTGTAACCTTTCCCATCCAGGTATCAAGGCCTCATCAAGGTGCATGAAATAGACAGCATTATGGCCCCACACCACCACACAGCCAGACCAGTATTCATGGTTAACGTAGCAGCGTGAGTGGCTCAGCATTAAGGCATCTTGCAGGTATACTACAGATCCACCATTGCGGCCTACCGCGGCCAAGCGATTGGCCAACATTAAGTCCTAACCTGCCTAGACAACTGGACCAGGAATAGAGCTTCATTAATCCATTCGACCCCGGCCATCATTAAGGCCCTGTTTAGCTCGACCATCAGGTCGATCATTTTGGCCCAGACCTGCCAGACAACTGGGCGAACATTAAGGACGCGTCCAGCCTTGCGAGTCGCGGTGTTACTCAGGCCTCACACTGTTATACGACCACAACTCCAGCGTTTTCGCCCTGCTCATCATTACCTCTGGAGCAGCATTAAGTCCTCATCCAGCTGTGCGATCGGGGCAGCTGTGGGGTCTCATTTAGTGTCGAAATGCCTATATCACTTCACACGACCGGGTCTGTGGTCCAGTCAAAGTAGTAAGCAACTTGGGTCAGTAATAAAACTGTACCCAGTAAACGATAGCTCGTAAGTGCTTAAGCAAAAACCCCTTGTAGGCAAATACATTCTCTCTCTCTCTCTCTCTCTCTCTCTCTCTCTCTCTCTCTCTCTCTCTCTCTCTCTCTCTCTCTCTCTCTCTCTCTCTCTCGTATAGGAACAAACGTATTTACGGCAGTACAACTAAGGTAGATAAACCAGACTAGTCATTGGTAGACATGAACCTGTCTGTAAATGATAGCATATATTCTTCGAGTATCTATATATGTGAAACAGTTCTTTGTTTTCTCGTTACTAGCTCGAAAGTTGATTTTTTTTTTTACTTCATGAGAACTTGTTGAATACCACAACGTTTCTTATTTTGATATATCCTATACTGCATTTACATATACCAGCCAGTAAGACAGTTTAATTGTCAGTGATTGTATTTATAATCTTAGAATACATTTGTCACTATTACAGCGATCGTTCCCCAAAGGCTGTAGAACTACGAAAAACAACTCATGGCGAAAGATCACCGTGTGTAGTATGTACGTGAGCAGGTGCTGTAGTAGCGGGTAGAGAGACGTTCAGGTAGGTGGGGAGAGGCCAGTTGTCTTCCTGTTGAAGAGTTGCGACAACAGGGAAGCAGAAGGTACTTACATTCTGTGGGTGAGAGAAATTCACATCTTGATTGAGAGAGTTTGCTTCACGAGAGTTGCTTCACGAGAGTTGCTTCACGAGAGTTTGCTTCACGAGAGTTGCTTCACGAGAGTTTGCTTCACGAGAGTTGCTTCACGAGAGTTGCTTCACGAGAGTTGCTTCACGAGAGTTTGCTTCACGAGAGTTGCTTCACGAGAGTTGCTTCACGAGAGTTGCTTCACGAGAGTTTGCTTCACGAGAGTTTGCTTCACGAGAGTTGCTTCACGAGAGTTGCTTCACGAGAGTTGCTTCACGAGAGTTGCTTCACGAGAGTTTGCTTCACGAGAGTTTGCTTCACGAGAGTTGCTTCACGAGAGTTTGCTTCACGAGAGTTGCTTCTCCAGGGGAAAAAAAGGAGAAGATTTCTCGTGCATGTGAGGTTATATAGTTCTCTACAGGTTCCTCCTGGCACTTCAGTTATCCCAGCTTGATCTTCCTAAGCTTTAAAATTATGAAGATGATAAAAAACGACTATAGGTGAGACTAATCGAAATCATACTCGTACGCTGATCATATAAGAATGTTCCAATCTCTGCCCAGAGGAGAGTTAAACAGGATATATATATATAGGGACGCCCTCTACAACACATCCCACATTACCCCTGCAAGTACGGCTCTATGTTTGAAACAGAATTAGTTGGAAACAGAATTTCAACAATCTTCAGAGATAGAGAGAAAATACTGCCCCTTGCCGCCCACATCAACGTCCCGGGAAGGGAACCCTTCAGACATTCTGCTAGTTCTTTACGTATTTATTCTGGCGTTAAGTTGGGTCGGGTATTGAGAAGGTAGTGTGGGACCTCCTGCGCAGAAATAGGAGCTGAGATGGGAGAGTGTGTCTTGTGGAATCATAAAGGGAGAGTGGGGCTTTATAGACTCCTGTCGAGGTAGGTATATTGCGTTGGGTCGTATTGCTGAGTAGGATGTACTAAAACTTGGTTGAGGAGAATCGTGTGTTTTCTTCTGTCTTTTGAACCACTGTGTGAGTGTAGGGTGGTGTGGAGCCAGGGCTTAGGAGGGTGGAAGGAGATCACACACACACACACACACACACACACACACACACACACACACACACACACACACACACAGAGCACATTATCTCACCTGGCTCTTGGGTATAGTCTCAAAAAATGCACGTTTCCTGTGGACGTCCTCCACATAAAACATTCCATCGTCATGGGCTTAAACAACAAACTTCCCTGCTTCGATTTCACTCAACCCCATCCACTATGGCTCGACACAGCAAACACTATTCATCTTTCTTCACATCCCGCACCGCCACACCATAGCTGTACAGAACCCAACCCTGTCATCGTCGTAATAAAACTGACTTTACAGTCCTGGCAACATCCATTGTACACGGCATTTATGGCTCTATAAAACACACACACGTACGTCGATATCCAACAAAAAGTCTTTCACTGGATCAAAACATATACCAATGGTTTATGAAAAAGAAAACGCTCGTGTGTGTGTGTGTGTGTGTGTGTGTGTGTGTGTGTGTGTGGCTGTTGGAGGTTAATATGATATATATATATATATATATATATATATATATATATATATATATATATTTTTTTTTTTTTTTTTTTTTTTTTTTTTTTTTTTTTCCGCTGTCTCCCGCGTTTGCGAGGTAGCGCAAGGAAACAGACGAAAGAAATGGCCCAACCCACCCCCATACACATGTATATACATACACGTCCTCACACGCAAATATACATACCTACACAGCTTTCCATGGTTTACCCCCAGACGCTTCACATGCCTTGATTCAATCCACTGACAGCACGTCAACCCCGGTATACCACATCGCTCCAATTCACTCTATTCCTTGCCCTCCTTTCACCCTCCTGCATGTTCAGGCCCCGATCACACAAAATCTTTTTCACTCCATCTTTCCACCTCCAATTTGGTCTCCCTCTTCTCCTCGTTCCCTCCACCTCCGACACATATATCCTCTTGGTCAATCTTTCCTCACTCATTCTCTCCATGTGCCCAAACCATTTCAAAACACCCTCTTCTGCTCTCTCAACCACGCTCTTTTTATTTCCACACATCTCTCTTACCCTTACGTTACTTACTCGATCAAACCACCTCACACCACACATTGTCCTCAAACATCTCATTTCCAGCACATCCATCCTCCTGCGCACAACTCTATCCATAGCCCACGCCTCGCAACCATACAACATTGTTGGAACCACTATTCCTTCAAACATACCCATTTTTGCTTTCCGAGATAATGTTCTCGACTTCCACACATTCTTCAAGGCTCCCAGAATTTTCGCCCCCTCCCCCACCCTATGATCCACTTCCGCTTCCATGGTTCCATCCGCTGCCAGATCCACTCCCAGATATCTAAAACACTTCACTTCCTCCAGTTTTTCTCCATTCAAACTCACCTCCCAATTGACTTGACCCTCAACCCTACTGTACCTAATAACCTTGCTCTTATTCACATCTCTCGTACCCTTACGTTACTTACTCGATCAAACCACCTCACACCACACATTGTCCTCAAACATCTCATTTCCAGCACATCCATCCTCCTGCGCACAACTCTATCCATAGCCCACGCCTCGCAACCATACAACATTGTTGGAACCACTATTCCTTCAAACATACCCATTTTTGCTTTCCGAGATAATGTTCTCGACTTCCACACATTCTTCAAGGCTCCCAGAATTTTCGTCCCCTCCCCCACCCTATGATCCACTTCCGCTTCCATGGTTCCATCCGCTACCAGATCCACTCCCAGATATCTAAAACACTTCACTTCCTCCAGTTTTTCTCCATTCAAACTTACCTCCCAATTGACTTGACCCTCAACCCTACTGTACCTAATAACCTTGCTCTTATTCACATTTACTCTTAACTTTCTTCTTCCACACACTTTACCAAACTCAGTCACCAGCTTCTGCAGTTTCTCACATGAATCAGCCACCAGCGCTGTATCATCAGCGAACAACAACTGACTCACTTCCCAAGCTCTCTCATCCCCAACAGACTTCATACTTGGCCCTCTTTCCAAAACTCTTGCATTCACCTCCCTAACAACCCCATCCATAAACAAATTAAACAACCATGGAGACATCACACACCCCTGCCGCAAACCTACATTCACTGAGAACCAATCACTTTCCTCTCTTCCTACACGTACACATGCCTTACATCCTCGATAAAAACTTTTCACTGCTTCTAACAACTTGCCTCCCACACCATATATTCTTAATACCTTCCACAGAGCATCTCTATCAACTCTATCATATGCCTTCTCCAGATCCATAAATGCTACATACAAATCCATTTGCTTTTCCAAGTATTCCTCACATACACTCTTCAAGGCAAACACCTGATCCACACATCCTCTACCACTTCTGAAACCACACTGCTCTTCCCCAATCTGATGCTCTGTACATGCCTTCACCCTCTCAATCAATACCCTCCCATATAATTTACCAGGAATGCTCAACAAACTTATACCTCTGTAATTTGAGCACTCACTCTTATCCCCTTTGCCTTTGTACAGTGGCACTATGCACGCATTCCGCCAATCCTCAGGCACCTCACCATGAGTCATACATACATTAAATAACCTTACCAACCAGTCAATAATACAGTCACCCCCGTTTTTAATAAATTCCACTACAATACCATCCAAACCTGCTGCCTTGCCGGCTTTCATCTTCCGCAGAGCTTTTACTACCTCTTCTCTGTTTACCAAATCATTTTCCCTAACCCTCTCACTTTGCACACCACCTCGACCAAAACACCCTATATCTGCCACTCTATCATCAAACACATTCAACAAACCTTCAAAATACTCACTCCATCTCCTTCTCACATCACCACTACTTGTTATCACCTCCCCATTTGCGCCCTTCACTGAAGTTCCCATTTGCTCCCTTGTCTTACGCACTTTATTTACCTCCTTCCAGAACAGCTTTTTATTCTCCCTAAAATTTAATGATACTCTCTCACCCCAACTCTCATTTGCCCTCTTTTTCACCTCTTGCACCTTTCTCTTGACCACCTTTTTCCATTCCGTACTCAGTCTCTCCTGGTACTTCCTCACACAAGTCTCCTTCCCAAGCTCACTTACTTTCACCACCCTCTTCACCCCAACATTCACTCTTCTGTTCTGAAAACCCATACAAATCTTCACCTTAGCCTCCACAAGATAATGATCAGACATCCCTCCAGTTGCACCTCTCAGCACATTAACATCCAAAAGTCTCTCTTTCGCGCGCCTGTCAATTAACACGTAATCCAATAACGCTCTCTGGCCATCTCTCCTACTTACATACGTATACTTATGTATATCTCGCTTTTTAAACCAGGTATTCCCAATCACCAGACCTTTTTCAGCACATAAATCTACAAGCTCTTCACCATTTCCATTTACAACACTGAACACCCGATGTATACCAATTATTCCCTCAACTGCCACATTACTCACCTTTGCATTCAAATCACCCATCACTATAACCCGGTCTCGTGCATCAAAACCACTAACACACTCATTCAGCTGCTCCCAAAACACTTGCCTCTCATGATCTTTCTTCTCATGCCCAGGTGCATATGCACCAATAATCACCCATCTCTCTCCATCAACTTTCAGTTTTACCCATATTAATCGAGAATTTACTTTCTTACATTCTATCACATACTCCCACAACTCCTGTTTCAGGAGTACTACTACTCCTTCCCTTGCTCTTGTCCTCTCACTAACCCCTGACTTTACTCCCAAGACATTCCCAGACCACTCTTCCCCTTTACCCTTGAGCTTCGTTTCACTCAGAGCCAAAACATCCAGGTTCCTTTCCTCAAACATACTCCCTATCTCTCCTTTTTTCGCATCTTGGTTACATCCACACACATTTAGACACCCCAGTCTGAGCCTTCGAGGAGGATGAGCACTCCCCGCGTGACTCCTTCTTCTGTTTCCCATTTTAGAGAGTTAAAAAATACAAGGAGGGGAGGATTTCTGGCCCCCCGCTCCCGTCCTCTCTAGTCGCCTTCTACGACACGCGAGGAATGCGTGGGAAGTATTCTTTCACCCCTACCCCCAGGGATAATATATATATATATATATATATATATATATATATATATATATATATATATATATATATATATATATATATATATACGCACATATACACACACACACACACACACATATACATATATATACATATGAAAAATGTAAGAAATAATTCAGAAAACTGAAACTTCTAGCTTGAAATGAAATGAGAAAATGAATGTCACATAATGGTTCAACCTCTGGCTATGGAAAAGGGAAATGTATAATTTATTTACACAAACGTCAATAGTAGTTCTCATCAATTTAACCACTGTATCAATAAGCTTCAATGTCTAAGCTACATTTTTTCCAATTTCACTATTTTCTTGTCAAAGCACCATGTATGAAACTATCACTATATATATTCCTATGAGTCCACGGGGAAAATGAAACACGGTATGTTCCCAATTGCACTTTCGTGTAATAATCACATCATCAGGTGAGATACAAGAAAGAAATGTAAGTTAGCTGATATACAACGAAGAGACGTAGCTAGGACGCCATTTAGTAAACACGTGATAGTCCAAGACAGACAACGAACGTATCATAAACTTATTATGTGGACAAGAAGAGGAATTGTTTACAAATTTTATCAACATTAAAGCTATCCAATTTGTATAGACCTTCATCAGTATTAAGGTTATAATTCTTTATGTATTTAATAATAGAAGATTCAATGATATTTCTCGTAGTACTAGATTTGATAACTGAGATGGCATTACTCCAGTACCACTAGAAATATAATTGAATCTTCTGTCATTAAATACACAAAGAATTATAAACTTAATATTAGTGTAGGTCTATATAAATTGGATAGCTTTATTGTTGATATAATTTGTGAACAATTCATCTTGTCCACATGATAAGTTTATGATACGCTCGTTGTCTGTCTTGAACAATCAAGTGTTTACCAGATGGCGTCCTAGCTACGTCCTCTCGTTATATATCAACTGACTTATATTTCTTTCTTGTATCTCCCCTGATGATGTGATTATTACACGAAAGTGTACTTGGGAACTTTCGTGTTTCATTTTCCCCGTGGACTCATAGGAATATACTTGATCACACGCAAAATTGTGATCCTTTCCAATATATTCATTCATATTTATTTATTATGCTTTGTCGCTGTCTCCCGCGTTAGCAAGGAAACAGACGAAAGAATGGCTCAACCCACCCACATATACATGTATATACATACACGCCCACACGCGCACATATACATACCTATTGATTTCAGTGCATACATACATATACATACACAGTCAAATACATATATACACATGTACATATTTATACTTACTGCCCTCAGCCATTCTCGTCGCCACCCCGCCACACATAAAATGGCACCCCCTTTCCCCGCACGTGCGCGAGGTAGCGCTGGGAAAAGACAACAAAGGCCACATTCGTTCACTCTCAGTCTTTAGCTGGCATGTAATGCACCAAAACCACAGCTCCCTATCCACATTCAGACCCTACAGAACGCTCCATAGTTTATCCAGGACCCTTCATATGCACTATTTCAGTCCCTTGACAGATCGTCGACCACGGTATACCATATCTTTCCAATTTACTCTATCCCTTGCAAGCATTTCACCCTCCAGCGTTTTCAAGCCCCGAACGCTCAAAATTATTTTCATTCCATCTTTCCATCTCCAATTTGATCTCCCGGTTCTCTTTGTTCCCTCCACTTCTAACACATGTATCCTCTTTGTCAGACTTTTCTCACTCATTCTCTATATGTCCATACCATTTCTGCACATCCTTTTCTGCTCTTTTACCCACACTCTTTTGATAACTACACATCTCTCTTTCCCTTTCATGGTTCCATTCGCTGCCACTCCACTGCAAGGTATCTGTAATACTCCAGTTTCTCAACATTGTCCCTTTTCAAACTCACACTCAGTTTAACTTCTCTTACCATTAATAGCCTTGATTATATTCACATTTACTTTCAACTTTATCCTTTCACTCACTCTTCCAAGCTCAAAAACCAACTTCGTCCGCATCTGTTCCGAATCTTCCATCAGTGTTGTGTCATTAGTAAACTTTAATGACTCACCTCGTAGCTCCACCTTCCCCCCTTTACAGCCTGCAGACCTCTTCCTCACTTTAATACCCTTGCATTGATCTCCCTTACCACCCAGTCCATAAAGAGATTGAATAGCCATGGTAACATCACGCGCAGTTCTGCTGAAGACCCAGTTACACTTGAACCTACTCACTTTCCTCTCTTCCTACTCGCAAACGCCTTCCTATTTTGCTAGATGCTTTTTTCCAGATGCATAAATGCCACAGACATATTCTTCTGTGTCTCTAAGTATTTTCCACACACATTCTTCAAAGCAAACACCTGATCCACACATCCTTTACCAACCCTGAAACCTAATAGGCTCCTCCCAATGTGATGCTGTGTACGTGCTGTCACCCTTGCTATTACCATTTTCCCATATACCTTACCAGGTACACTCTCCACACATATACCTCTGTAACTCAAACATTCACTTTTGTTCCCATTGTCTTTATACAGTGGCACAATACGTGCATTTCGCCAGTCCTTAGGCACTTCGCCATGAAACATACATACACTGAAAATCCCAGCTAACCAATCAACAACAGAATGTCCCCCCCCCCCCCTTTTTTTTTTTTTTTTTGAGAAATTGATGTATTCCATATTTTTTGTTTCTCAGTTAGATTAACATTTAGTATACCTACAGATTAAACGATTGTTCTGTACCTCAAAAAACAAGCATTTAAATTCATTATAAAAAGTTCTTTAAGTAGTCATTATCCAGACGGTTTTAACTCTGTCCATCTTTCAATTTACCTTTCAATTATATGATGATGATATTAAACGCTTGATAGCAGCTCAGGTATTGGTTTGTTCTGTTCCCAGTGTGGGCTAATAACAACTTCGGATGAGTTCAAGACGTACTGTAATCACCAAGACCTGGCCTCAAGGTGGGGGGGGCCTTGAGTTTCGTAGCATTACAGAAGTACTGTGGTACAAGCCCTTCTCCTGCTTCAGGTGGAGAGACTGTCAGTGTACCTGTGATAATGAAGCACAAAGAGGCAGACTTAATGGTCACTGTCATGGATTCCTTTCCTTACAATTAGCTGTGACGACACAGGGATACTCTGGCCGGACGCTGGGACTCGTTTGAAAATTTCCCATATCACAGTACGTCGGTCTTTGGTACATACGCTTATTTTGATTGACATGGTATCTATCGTTCCTCTTGTTTATCTATCTGCGTTGAGGAAGAATTGCAAATGGCGATGGTTCAGTTTAATCACTTCACTTCAAAACTTTTTTCGTACTTCATACTGTTCTTAAATTCTTTATCATTTACTAAAATAAATGTAGCGTCACTCGAATTTATGATTTTGGCCTTCATTATTTCGTTGAATCCAGTGTCTTTATATCATTATATATCCTTACCTGTTATTCACTTAATACATCTTTACCTGTTATGATTTGGACATATGACATTTGCTTTCGGTTACATCCTCCAGTGTAGCACATCACCAATATTTACACTATAAACTGGCAGATAGTCGAATTTAGATGAGAGCCGTCACATGGACTGTTTTGCTAGAGAGAGAGAGAGAGAGAGAGAGAGAGAGAGAGAGAGAGAGAGAGAGAGAGAGAGAGAGAGTGTTGGGGTAGCCGCTAGGGGAAACTGGGCAAGAGCGGCAAAAGTCAGTAGAGGAAACACTTGCTCGTCTTCTTGCTTTTCCTGCCACTGTTGACTTTACCATCACCACTCAGGCCTGCGTGCCAGCAATTGTTTTCCCCTCTTCTCACTTGTTCTGGACGGAGGAATACATATATATATATATATTTATATACATATATATATATATATATATATATATATATATATATATATATATATATATATATATATATATATATACACGTGCGACCCTTCACTCTTCGACGCCACAGTCGAGCTGTGTCAGGACATGGTGATATAGCGCGAAATCTCGCGGGCGAGTACGAATATGAGTGGGGTTCGCCAGGGCTTGGCCTTGCATGCGTCCGCACACACGGTCGTGGACGCCAAGGGTAGCAGAATAGTTCTCCTACATCGCATAAGCGAAACAGCAACTTTATATGCGATATGAATTTCTTGGTGGTATAAGGAAAGTGTCATGAATATCCAGATGAAGGTTTAATCGGTCTACAGTGTCTGTTGACGTTTATCAATGCTGGTTTTGGTTTAGTGTCCAGCTCCCTCAGAGGAGTGATAACGGAAATGTCGTCACATCTATGAACCTATTCTTGGGACGTCAGACAGATTTATACACAATAGTGACAAAAAACTTTCAAGGATAATCTATATCATTTCTTTTCCGGAGCTTATCCATCGAGTTTTAGATTGGAATGCAGATTTGTTTTCAGTCCAGCAACGTCGCTGGGCAATAAAAGTCTTAATTTCTTTTCTGCTTTATGTTGCTGTTATGTCTGCTTCAACCACTGGAGCATCACCAACGTAGAAGACGTATAGTCACTACAGAAGGTGCACACTGCAGGTCCATCTTGCTCCAGCAGCTTCACTGTTCACTCTGGAGTCCAAAGACTGCCATACCACAATGATGAACACTGTAGAGGCAGCAGGCTGCCATACCACCATGGTGAACACTGTAGAGGCAGCAGGCTGCCATACCAACATGGTGAACACTGTAGAGGCAGCAGGCTGCCATACCACAATGGTGAACACTGTAGAGGCAGCAGGCTGCCATACCAACATGGTGAACACTGTAGAGGCAGCAGGCTGCCATACCACCATGGTGAACACTGTAGAGGCAGCAGGCTGCCATACCAACATGGTGAACACTGTAGAGGCAGCAGGCTGCCATACCACCATGGTGGACACTGTAAAGGCAGCAGGCTGCCATACCACCATGGTGAACACTGTAGAGGCAGCAGGCTGCCATACCAACATGGTGAACACTGTAGAGGCAGCAGGCTGCCATACCACCATGGTGGACACTGTAAAGGCAGCAGGCTGCCATACCACTATGGTGAACACTGTAGAAGCAGCAGGCTGCCATACCACCATGGTGAACACTGTAAAGGCAGCAGGTTGCCATACCACCATGGTGAACACTGTAGAGGCAGCACACTGCCATACCACCACAGTGAACACAGAGGAAGAAGCACTGGAATTTTTTTCTTGATATCATACAGTTTTCTCTCATCTAATAAGACAATGTGGATAAAGTGGAGACCATAACTGTCCTCCGGTTGAGGAAGTCGTTGTAATCGTCTCTTTCCCACATGTAAGAAGCTACCATAAAAATCCCACAGCTTGATATTAACGACAAAATTTTTTCCAGTTGCTTGGACACTGTTAACATCCTCGTATTTTCACATATATCACTGGACACCAACACTTGACCAGGTCTGGGCGGGTCTGGGAGAAAAATTTAAGGAGATGGACCAGACAGTGGAAGTTTTAACATTTGCCTTTATACATCCTTTCCTTTAAAGCGAAAGTATACATAACACTTGATAGTTGGGTGAAAACCTAAAACTTTCCTGCCGGAGTGCACCATTTTCTTACGTTACATCATATAATGTTCATCATACAGTAAGATTAC
>NC_092241.1:37687296-37734796 GCF_036320965.1 Panulirus ornatus | reverse complement strand
AGTTTGGAGCGTTGCAACCCTACCTGTTTACCCAACAACGTTTTCTGCCGCCAATGGAAAATTAATTTAGCTTGTGTAAAGCCGGAGGGAGGATAGCAGTAGTAGTATTTTCAGCCACACACCTGTGGTGCCTCTCGTTAGTACAATATCACTCGTGTTTTGAACAAAATATTGTACGTTTTTTTTTCCCTCCACACCTCAGTACCAGTATGCACAACGTAATACTTAGATAAGTAATATATTTCATATTTCTTGGCTAAGGATAGTAGATTATGATCTGATAGAGTTTACAGAAAGAAGAAGAAGAAAAACAAAATGAAAATCATATAAATACGAATGCTGCTATAAATGTCTTTCAAGATTCCTCACCAGCAACTCTGCGACTGCTATCATTCAGTCAATAAGTATAGCATTTCGCAGTGATCTACGTTCATATGTACTTCATATCTATTCTTCCTGTTTTATACTCCTGCCGTCTGTGCAATTCTCTTTTGTATCTGAGCTTCTTTTTTTAAAAAAAAGATTTTGCCTTTTGCCTTTTTACTTTATTCTTTCTCTTGTTGATGTTAGTTGCTTTATTTTTACTCTTCCTTATTGGTCATGTTAGGTGAGTTCCTTTGTGTGTAACGAATAGTGCCATTATACTACATGATACTTCATTCTGAAGTGAATTCATACATTTTTTACCCGTATAATTTCCTCTTTTTAAGTTTGCTTAATATAGCGGGTGATACTTGTGTATTTCCTCTAGAAGTTCCCATATCCAATATTAGTGTATCGGTTAGTGTTCCTGACCGTGATGCATTCACGGGCCACCCAGGGTCGAGCGCATAGGCTCGAATATTCGACCTGGTTGTGGCAGTAGGTCCACAGTCAACCTAGCTGTTCATTCACCCCTAGGGCTTGGTCGATAGAATGGGTACCTGGCTCATCAAAGTATATATATATATATATATATATATATATATATATATATATATATATATATATATATATATATTTTTTTTTTTTTTTTTTTTTTTTTTTTTTTTTTGCTTTGTCGCTGTCTCCCGCGTTTGCGAGGTAGCGCAAGGAAACAGACGAAAGAAATGGCCCAACCCACCCCCATACACATGTATATACATACACGTCCACACACGCAAATATACATACCTACACAGCTTTCCATGGTTTACATGCCCTGATTCAATCCACTGACAGCACGTCAACCCCGGTATACCACATCGATCCAATTCACTCTATTCCTTGCCCTCCTTTCACCCTCCTGCATGTTCAGGCCCCGATCACACAAAATCTTTTTCACTCCATCTTTCCACCTCCAATTTGGTCTCCCACTTCTCCTCGTTCCATCCACCTCCGACACATATATCCTCTTGGTCAATCTTTCCTCACTCATTCTCTCCATGTGCCCAAACCATTTCAAAACACCCTCTTCTGCTCTCTCAACCACGCTCTTTTTATTTCCACACATCTCTCTTACCCTTACGTTACTTACTCGATCAAACCACCTCACACCACACATTGTCCTCAAACATCTCATTTCCAGCACATCCACCCTCCTGCGCACAATTCTATCCATAGCCCACGCCTCGCAACCATACAAAATTGTTGGAACCACTATTCCTTCAAACATACCCATTTTTGCTTTCCGAGATAATGTTCTCGACTTCCACACATTCTTCAAGGCTCCCAGAATTTTCGCCCCCTCCCCCACCCTATGATCCACTTCCGCTTCCATGGTTCCATCCGCTGCCAGATCCACTCCCAGATATCTAAAACACTTTACTTCCTCCAGTTTTTCTCCATTCAAACTTACCTCCCAATTGACTTGACCCTCAACCCTACTGTACCTAATAACCTTGCTCTTATTCACATTTACTCTTAACTTTCTTCTTTCACACACTTTACCAAACTCAGTCACTAGCTTCTGCAGTTTCTCACATGAATCAGCCACCAGCGCTGTATCATCAGCGAACAACAACTGACTCACTTCCCAAGCTCTCTCATCCACAACAGACTTCATACTTGCCCCTCTTTCCAAAACTTGCATTCACCTCCCTAACAACCCCATCCATAAACAAATTAAACAACCATGGAGACATCACACACCCCTGCCGCAAACCTACATTCACTGAGAACCAATCACTTTCCTCTCTTCCTACACGTACACATGCGTTACATCCTCGATAAAAACTTTTCACTGCTTCTAACAACTTGCCTCCCACACCATATATTCTTAATACCTTCCACAGAGCATCTCTATCAACTCTATCATATGCCTTCTCCAGATCCATAAATGCTACATATAAATCCATTTGCTTTTCTAAGTATTTCTCACATACATTCTTCAAAGCAAACACCTGATCCACACATCCTCTACCACTTCTGAAACCACACTGCTCTTCCCCAATCTGATGCTCTGTACATGCCTTCACCCTCTCAATCAATACCCTCCCATATAATTTACCAGGAATACTCAACAAACTTATACCTCTGAAATTTGAGCACTCACTCTTATCCCCTTTGCCTTTGTACAATGGCACTATGCACGCATTTCGCCAATCCTCCGGCACCTCACCATGAGTCATACATACATTAAATAACCTTACCAACCAGTCTCCCACGTTAGCGAGGTAGCGCAAGGAAACAGACGAAAGAATGGCCCAATCCACTCACACACACATGTATATACATTAACGCCCAGATACGCACTTGTACATACCTATACATTTCAACGTATACATACATATACATACCCAGACATATAACTTTATACACATGTACATATTCATACTTGCTGCCTTCATCCATTCTCGCCGCCACGCCGCCACACATTAAATCTCTCTCTCTCTCTCTCTCTCTCTCTCTCTCTCTCTCTCTCTCTCTCTCTCTCTCTCTCTCTCTCTCTCTCTCTCTCTCTCTCTCTGTATCTCTCTCCCGCGAGCGCGCGTGATAGCGCAAGAAAAAGACAACAAAGCTCACATTCATTCACACTCAGTCTCTAGCTGTCATGCGTTCTTCTTCTTATTATTATTATCATTATTATTATTAGTAGTATTATATTATGAAAATACTTGATAACCGTTTCCCGTGTCAGCGAGGAAGCCCCGGGAAATAGACGAAGAAAGACCCGTCCACTCACGTATGATATATACGCACATACACGTACAACATATACAAAAATACACACATACACAGACATATACAGATATACACATGTACATATCCATGCTTGCTGCCTTCGTCCATTCTCGGTGCCACCTCGCCACACAGGAGAGAGTATTTCCATCACCTGCGTCAGCGAGGTAGCTCCAGGAAAACACGAAAAAAGGCCACATTCGTTCACACTCAGTCTCTAGCTGTCATGTGTAATGCACCAAAACCACAGCTCCCTTTCCACATCCAGGCCCCACAAAACTTTCCATGGTTTACCCCCAGACGTTTCACATGCCCTGGTTCAATCAGTTGACATCACATCGGCCCCGGTATTACCACATCGGTCCAATTCATCCTCTAACGTGCACGCCTTTCACCCTCCTGTTTGTTTAGGCCCTCATCGTTCAAAATCTTTTCACTCCATCCTTCCACTTACAGTTTGGGCTCCCACTTCTTATTCTCTCCAACTATGACACATATATCCTCTTTGTCAACGTTTCCTCACTCATTCTCTTCATATCCAAACTATTTCAACACACCCTTTTCTGCTCTCTCAACCAAACTCTTTTTATTACCACACATCTCTCTTACCCTTTCAATTCTTACTCGATCAAACCACCTCCTACCACATATTGTCCTCTGTTCATTTCTAACACTTCCGCCCTCCTCCTTACAACCTACCTATAGCCCACGCCTCGCAACCATATAACATTGCTGAAACTACTATTTCCTTCAAATATACCCATTTTTTGCTCTCCGAGATAACGTTCTCCTTTTCCACGCATTCTTCATCGCTTTCAGAACCTTCGCCCTTTCCCCCTCACTATGATTCACTTCAAAACACACACACACACACACACACACACACACACACACACACACATATATATATATATATATATATATATATATATATATAGCGTTTTTGGGATGGCCTTGATTAAATCAGGGCCTCAGCTGCCCGTGCCGTCTCAGCAAAATAAAAAAAGAAAACCCCATCACCATGTGTGTTTTCTTCCTTCGTTTCACAATTTCTTCTAACATTCATTTAACCCACATATAGACTGATTCGTGAATGGGTTCATGCACTTCAGTAACTGTGATTCTCTCTAACATACTCACTTATGCTCGGATACATTTAATTTCAGATTTGTTAAACTTACATGTCCCGCCAATGTAATTGTAGGGAGAGAAAAAAAGGCCTCCCTTATACCATCATGACTATGATTTTACTTTGAAGTTTCTGCTTCTCAGCCTTAACAGTTTTCCTTGGACTCTGTCCCTCAGGGCCATCAATTTCCCTTGGTGTCTGTTCTTCAGCCTCCAACAATTTCTCTTGGTCGCTGTCACTCAGCTCCAGCATTTTCTCCGGTCTGGCCATTTTCTTGGTTACTCAGACTATCCTCCCCTAACACTCTCTCTCTCTCTCTCTCTCTCTCTCTCTCTCTCTCTCTCTCTCTCTCTCTCTCTCTCTCTCTCTCTCATCAGGTCTCTGAAGTAGGCTACGTGTCCCACATACTTTTTTCCCTCTGTCTTTTCTCTCACTATATCCTGCAAGTTCTTTTGTTCATTTTCTTTATAGTTTCTTTTATTTGTTTCCTATGTTCCACTGTTTTATTTCCCATTTTTTTTTGTCCCTTAGGTTCATCATCCTTCCTTATCTAAGTTGTCATTTGTATGATCCCCAGTCGACGTTCCCTCGATCTCATATCCATCATAGTCTTTCTCACCGAATTCATGTTGTTTCCGTGCTCCTCATATTCCGGATCAATCTTCATTTTCATGAAACGGCACCCACCTCCCCCCCGCTCGCGCGCGAGGTAGCGCCAGGAAAAGGCAACAAAGGCCACATTCGTTAACACTTAGTCTCTAGCTGTCATGTGTAATGCACCGTAACCACAGCTCCCTTTCCACATCCAGGCCCCACAAAACTCTCCATGGTTTACCCCAGACGCTTCACATGCTCTGGTTCAATCCATTGACAGCACGTCGACCCTGGTATACCACATCGTTCCAATTCACTCTATTCCTTGCACGCCTTTCACCCTCCTGTATTTTCAGGCCCCGATCGCTCAAAATCTTTTTCACTCCATCCTTCCACCTCCAGTTTGGTCTCTCACTTCTGCTCGTTCCCTCCACCTCTGACACATATATCCTTTTTGTCAATCTTTCCATACTCATTCTCTCCATGTGGCCAAACCATTTCAATGCACCCTCTTCTGCTCTCTTAACCACACTCTTTTTATTACCACACACCTCTCTTACCTTTTCATTACTTACTCGATCAAAGCTACCTCTCACCACATATTGTACTCAAACATTTCATTTCCAACACATACACCCTCCTCCGCACAACCCTATCTATAGCCCAAGCATGGCAACCATATAACATTGTTGGAACCACTATTCCTTCAAACATGCTCATTTTTGCTCTCCAAGATAACGTTCTCGCCTTCCACACATTCATCAACGCTCCCTATACCTTCGCCCCCTCCCCCACCCTGTGACTCACTTCCGCTTCCATGGTTCCATCCGCTGCTAAATCCACTCCCAGATATCTAAAACACTTCACTTCCTCCAGGTTTTCTCCATTCAAACTTACCTCCCAGTTGAATTGTCCCTCAACCCTACTGAATCTAATAACCTTGTTCTTATTCACATTCACTCTCAACTTTCTTCTGAGTAAATGTGAACGCACATGAATATAGCGCATATGAACATGCACTCTTCATAGAACACATAATACCCTCTAACAGAAAGGATTCGAACTCTGCACCATTTGCACGCTAACCATGCAGCTATGATCACACCAAATATGACCGGTCTATACCCCGTTGTTCACGTCCATGAGACGAAGGGTATTCGATTACCAGTAATCGAATAGGCATTTCTCCATTAGGAGCGATCGTAGCCGAGTGGTTAGCGTACCCAGCAATCACGCAAATGGTGCAGAGTTCGAATCCTTGCCGTTGGAGGGCATTATCTGAGATATATATATATATATATATATATATATATATATATTCTTTTTTATCTATTCTATCATTTATTTATACTTTGTCGCTGTCTCCCGCGTTAGCAAGATTTGCCCAATCCACCCACATACACATGTATACCCATACACGTCCACACACGCACATATACATAGCAATATATTTCAACGTATACGTATATACATACACAGACATATGAATATATACACTTGTACATAATTCATACTTGCTGCCTTTATTCATTCCATTCGCCACCCCGCCACCATATATCCATATATATATATATATATATATATATATATATATATATATATATATATATATATATATATATATATATATATACATGTACATAATTTATAGTTGCTGCCTTTATTCATTTCTGTCGCCACCCCGCCACCATATATATATATATATATATATATATATATATATATATATATATATATATATATATGAATGCAAGAGTTTTGGAAAGAGGGGCAAGTATGAAGTCTGTTGGGGATGAGAGAGCGTGGGAAGTGAGTCAGTTGTTGTTCGCTGATGATACAGCGCTGGTGGCTGATTCATGTGAGAAACTGCAGAAGCTGGTGACTGAGTTTGGTAAAGTGTGTGAGATAAGAAAGTTGAGAGTAAATGTGAATAAGAGCAAGGTTATTAGGTACAGTAGGGTTGGGGGTCAAGTCAATTGGGAGGTAAGTTTGAATGGAGAAAAACTGGAGGAAGTAAAGTGTTTTATATATCTAGGAGTGGATCTGGCAGCGGATGGAACCATGGAAGCGGAAGTGGATCATAGGGTGGGGGAGGGGGCGAAAATTCTGGGGGCCTTGAAGAATGTGTGGAAGTCGAGAGCATTATCTCGGAAAGCAAAAATGGGTATGTTTGAAGGAATAGTGGTTCCACCAATGTTGTATGGTTGCGAGGCGTGGGCTATGGATAGAGTTGTGCGCAGGAGGATGGATGTGCTGGAAATGAGATGTTTGAGGACAATGTGTGGTGTGAGGTGGTTTGATCGAGTGAGTAACGTAAGGGTGAGAGAGATGTGTGGAAATAAAAAGAGCGTGGTTGAGAGAGCAGAAGAGGGTGTTTTGAAGTGGTTTGGGCACATGGAGAGAATGAGTGAGGAAAGATTGACCAAGAGGATATATGTGTCGGAGGTGGAGGGAACGAGGATAAGAGGGAGACCAAATTGGAGGTGGAAAGATGGAGTGAAAAAGATTTTGTGTGATCGGGGCCTGAACATGCAGGAGGGTGAAAGGAGGGCAAGGAATAGAGTAAATTGGAGCGATGTGGTATACCGTGGTTGACGTGCTGTCAGTGGATTGAATCAGGGCATGTGAAGCGTCTGGGGTAAACCATGGAAAGCTGTGTAGGTGTGTATATTTGCGTGTGTGGACGTATGTATATACATGTGTATGGGGGGGGTTGGGCCATTTCTTTCGTCTGTTTCCTTGCGCTACCTCGCAAACGAGGGAGACAGCGACAAAGTATAATAAAATAATAATGTAATATACATATATATATATATATATATATATATATATATATATATATATATATATATATATATATATATATATATATATATATATATATTATCCCTGGGGATAGGGGATTAAGAATACTTCCCACGTATTCCCTGCGTGTCGTAGAAGGCGACTAAAAGGGGAGGGAGCGGGGGGCTGGAAATCCTCCCCTCTCGTTTTTTTTTTTCAATTTTCCAAAAGAAGGAACAGAGGGGACCAGGTGAGGATTTTCCAAAAAAGGCCCAGTCCTCTGTTCTTAACGCTACCTCGCTAACGCGGGAAATGGCGAACAGTTTAAAAGAAGAAAAGAAAAAGAATATATATATATATATATATATATATATATATATATATATATATAGTCTTACGTGACCACTGCTATATTGCTGGTATTTTGGTTCCCGCCTCTCGTACTCAGCCTCTCTCCACACTGTTTACTTCCCTTCTTAAAGACATTCGTATTCCCCTAGGCTCCCTCCTCTCCAAAGTTTTGGGTTCATATTCTTCCTTGCCTCAGCGCTAGCTCCCCCGCGACCCCATAGCTTTCCTCATTTTTTTTTTTTTATAGGGTGGTTAGAGGAGAGCAAGAAGGGTTGGGACAAGGGAATGTGAGTTTGAAGTGAAGGAGATGATCGAAGTGTGTTCAGATGTATGGTGTTGTTGGTTTGGTGCATGTTGGCGATTTTCTGGAGGCGCGTTTGTGGTGCCTTATTCATATACCCCCGGCAGACTGGAGGGATGTGTTTGTATTCATGTTGTATCTTTGGCATTTTGATCCGCGAAGCTAAACATCGTTCATTATGTGCATCGACAGATGGCAGGAGCCTACCTGAGTGTTTCTGGGGCTTCGAGGGAGCCATGGGTGTCCTCTGTATGTAATGTTGTCCAGATCTCAGGTTTGTGTGTAGTTTGTAATATCGTCGCCTTCAAGTCTCCGCCATACTTTCTGGACTGCTTCTCTTCGTTATGAGCCGACTGGTTTTAATCTTTAATCGTTCGTGCTGTGTTACGGTGTTTTCTCTGTAGGGATACATTTAATCTGTGAGGAATCATAGAGCTATAATCTGTATCCTCCGATACTTCACGCGTAACTTAGAAGCGAGGATCGTTGGTTTAGGTGAATAAGTTAGCACGGGTAATAGCATGGCCTTGACTGACTAGGTGTAGTTTTTGAATCTTTGTGAAGTGTGAGAATACAAATGGCCGCTTTTCCTTGTGCGGATCTCTTGTGGATATGATCTGCTATCATGCCCCTCGATGTCAGTGTGTGACCCCAGTATTCTGCAGCCCTTTTTGTGAGCTGTCATGATGCCTTCTTTTGTTATGTCGCTGGGCTTTACATTTCCTGGCGCTACTATAGTAAATTTTTTATGCTAGTTTTTATCATCTAGTCCTTTTCGTATCTGTTTAATCTGCTCGCCTCTGAGTATACTAAACGGGTATGTTCTTGGAGTGAGTTCCTTACGACTGCTGTTTGAGCAGTGTCGTCTGCACATACGAGGTCCATGCTCGGGGCACCAATTGGCAGGGGAATATCAGTTGTGTACGTAAGAAGTGAATAGTGTTGGTGAGAGGACGTCGGCCTCACGTATCCTGCTCAGTAGAGGGAACCTCGGGGACGTTACAGAGTTGATGATGATGATGATGATTTCTGCGGTGCGTTGGTTCAGAAAGTTACACAGTATCCTTTCCGCGGTCTCAGACATGCGTAGTTGTCATTTGATTCACAGATAAACTGAAACAAATCAATTGATTAGGAAGCAATAAGGGTGCTAAATATCACGTAGACTAAAGAGTCAGAATATACAGGCGCGTTACGGTGTCCAAAATACTGTTGTTGAATATAGAGAAAAGTAATTATTCTGAACATTCTGGTTTTCTTCGTTTATAGGTTATGATAAATGATAAACTCTGGTAAATCTTTCTCTTAGATGAACCCTCAGTTCTAATGTTAAGTATACAACTCAGCTGTCGGAACCATGCGGCGAGGATATGCAATACTGTATCGTCAAGTGGGTGTTCGGCTTCCCTCATCGCACCATAACCCACTTCTTACAAGAAGACGAGACTTGGTCATTTGCTACGTTGAAGACGTTAAACTTTTACAACTTTATGCATCACGAATAATAAACTGCAAGATTGTGTTTCATCTTAAAGCTTTGCAAAGATAAGGCTTTATATACCCGGAACAAAATAGCTCAAACAGCCATTTTTCAGTTTTATTGTCTGGAAAGAAAATACTCTTGATGTGAGGATTCTTCAGAGTGAAATATTATAGCAAGAGATTTAAAGTGGATTTTTAAGTTGAGGAGAGATGGGAAAGATATATATATATATATATATATATATATATATATATATATATATATATATATATATATATATATATATATATGTGTGTGTGTGTATATAACTGGAGGGATGTCTGATCATAATCTTGTGGAGCCGAAGGTGAAGATTCGTAAGGGTTTTCAGAAGAAAAGAGAGACTGTTGGGGCGAAGAGAGTGGTGAGAGTAAGTGAGCTTAGGAAGGAGAGTTGTGTGAGGAAGTACCAGGAAAGATTGAGTGCAGAATGGAAAAAGGTGAGATCAAAGGACGTAAGTGGAGTGGTGGGCAGATTAGAAAGGGTAGTGAGTGTTGGGATGAAGAAGGAAGATTATTAGTGAAAGAGAAAAGAGAGGTATTTGGACGATTTTTGCTGGGAAATAACGCAAATGACCGAGAGATGTATAAAAGAAAGAGGCAGGAGGTCAAGAGAAAGGTACAAGAGGTGAAAAAGAGGGCAAATGAGAGTTGGGGTGAGAGAGTATCATTAGATTTTAGGGAGAATAAAAAGATGTTTTGGAAGGAGGTATATGAAGTGCGTAAGATAAGAGAACAAATGGGAACATAAGCGAAGGGGGCTAATGAGGAGGCAGTAACAAGTAGTGGTGATGTGAGAAGGAGATGGAGTGAGTATATTGAAGGTTTGTTGAGTGTGTTAGATGATAGAGTGGCAGATATATGGTGTTTTGGTCGAGGTGGTGTGCGAAGTGAGAGGGTCAGGGAGAATGATTTGGTAAACAGAGAAGTAGTGAAAGCTTTGCGGAAGATGAAAGCCGGCAAGGCAGCGGGTTTGGATGGTATTGCAGTGGAATTTATTAAAAAGGCGGTGACTGTGTTGTAGACTGGCTGGTGAGGATGTTCAATGTACATATGACTCATGGTGAACTGTCTGAGGATTGGTGGAATACATGCATAGTGCCATTGTACAAAGGCAAAGGGGATAACGGTGAGTGGTCAAATTACAGACGTGTAAGTTTGTTGAGTATTCCTGGGAAATTATATGGGAGGGTATTGATTGAGAGGGTGAAGGCATGTACAGAGCATCAGATTGGGGAAGAGCAGTGTGGTTTCAGAAGTGGTAGAGGATATGTGGATCAGGTGTTTGCTCTGAAGAATGTATGTGAGAAATACTTACGAAAGCAAATTGATTTGTATGTAGCATTTATGGATCTGGAGAAGGCATATGGTAGAGTTGATAGAGATGCTCTGTGGAAGGTATTAAGAGTATATGGGGTGGGAGGCAAGTTGCTGGAATCAGTGAAAAGTTTTAATCTAGGATGTAAGGCATGTGCACGAGTAGAAAGAGAGGAAAGTGATTGGTTCTCAGTGAATGTTGGTTTGCGGCAGGGATGCGTGATGTCTCCATGGCTGTTTAATTTGTTAATGGATGGGTTTGTTAGGGAAGTGAACTTATGCAACAATTTTGGAGAGAGAGGTAAGTATGCAGTCCGTTGTAGATGAGAGGGCTTGGGAAGTGAGTCAATTTTGTTCGCTGATGATACAGCGCTGGTGGCTGAATCGGGTGAGAAACTGCAGAAGCTGACGACTGAGTTTGATAAAGTGTGAGAAAGAAGAATTCTGAAAGTAAATATGAATAAGAGCAAGGTTATTAGGTACAGTAGGGTTGAGGGTCAAGTCAATTGGGAGGTAAGTTTGAATGGAGAAAAACTGGAGGAAGTGAAGTGTTTTAGATATCTGGGAGTGGATTTGGCAGCGGATGGAACCATGGAAGCGGAAGTGAGTTACTGGCTGGGGGAAGGGGCGAAAGTTCAGGGAGCATTGAAGAATGTGGAAGGCGAGAACATTATCTCGGAAAGCAATTTTTGAAGTAATAGTGGTTTGAAGTAATAGTATTTTTGAAGTAATAGTGGTTCCAGCAATTTATATGGTTGCGAGGCGTGGGCTATGGATAGGGTTGTGCGGAGGAGGGTGGATGTGTTGGAAATGAGATGTTTGAGGGATAATATGTGGTGTGAGGTGGTTTGATCGAGTAAGTAATGAACGGATAAGAGAGATGTGTGGTAATAAAAAGAGTGTGGTTGAGAGAGCAGAAGAGGGTGTATTGCGATTGTTTGGTCAAATGGAGAGAGTGAATGAGGAAAGATTGACATATAGGTTGCATGTGTCAGAGATGGAGGGAACGAGGAGAAGTGGGAGACCGAATTGGAGGTGGAAGGATGGAGTGAAAAAGATTTTGAGCGATCGGTGCCTGAGCATGCAGGAGGGTGAAAGGCGTGCAGGGAATAGAGTGAATTGGAACGATGTGGTATACCGAGGTCGACGTGCTGTCAATAGATTGAACCAGGGCATGTGAAGCGTCTAGGTTAAACCATGGAAAATTGTGTTGGGCCTGGATGTGGAAAGGGAGCTGTGGTTTGAGTGCATTATACATGACAGCTAGAGACTGAGTGTGAACGACTTTGGCCTTTGTCGTCCTTTCCTAGCGCTACCTCGCGCGTGTGCGGGGGGAGAGGGTTGTTATTTCATGGGTGTCGGGTGGGCGACGCGAATGAATAAAGGCAGCAAGTATGAATTATGTACATATGTATATATTCATATGTCTGTGAATGTGTACCTATGTATACGTTGAAATGTATAGGTATGTATATGTGCGTGTGTGGACGTGTATGTATGTACATGTGTATATGGGTGGGTTGGGCCATTCTATCGTCTGTTTCCTTACGCTACCTCGCTAACGCGGGAGACAGCGTCAAAGTATAATATATATATATATATATATATATATATATATATATATATATATATATATAATATATATAATATATATATATATACATATATATATATATATATATATATATTTTTTTTTTTTTTTTTTTTTTTTTCATACTATTCGCCATTTCCCGCGATAGCGAGGTAGCGTTAAGAACAGAGGACTGGGCCTTTGAGGGAATATCCTCACCTGGCCCTCTTCTCTGTTCCTTCTTTTGGGAAAAAAAAAAAAAAAAAAAAAAAAAAAAAAAAAAAAAAACGAGAGGGGAGGATTTCCAGCCCCCCGCTCCCTTCCCTTTTAGTCGCCTTCTACGACACGCAGGGAATACGTGGGAAGTATTCTTTCTCCCCTATCCCCAGGGAAAATATATATATATATATATATATATATATATATATATATATATCTTTTTCTTTTAAACTATTCGCCATTTCCCGCGTTAGCGAGGTAGCGTTAAGAACAGAGGACTGGGCCTTTGTGGAATATCCTCACCTGGTCCCACTCTGTTCCTTCTTTTGGAAAATTAAAAAAAAACGAGAGGGGGAGGATTTCCAGCCCCCCGCTCCCTCCCCTTTTAGTCGCCTTCTACGACACGCAGGGAATACGTGGGAAGTATTCTTAATCCCCTATCCCCAGGGATAATATAAATATATATATAAGACAGCTAGAAACTGTGAACAAATGTAGCCTTTTTTTGTCTTTTTCTGGCGCTACCGCGCTGGTGGGGGGAGAATGCTGTTTCATGTGTGTTGGAGTGGCGACGGGAATGGATGAAGGCAGCAAGTATGAATATGTACATGTGTATATATGTATATGTCTGTGTATGCACATGTTATGTACATGCTGAAATGTATATGTATGTATATATGTGTGTATGGGCATTTATGTATGTACATGTGTACGTGGGTAGGTTGGGCCACTCCTCGTCTGTTTCCCTGCACTACCTCGCTGACCTGACGCAGGGGATGGCGATTATGATGGACAAAAAAGAATAATATATATATTTTTTTTTCATACTACTTGCCATTTCCCGCGTTAGCGAGGTAGCGTTAAGAACAGAGAGCGGGCCTTAGAGAGAATATCCTCACATGACCCCCTTCTCTGTTCCTTCTTTTGGAAAATAAAGAAAAAAAAGATATATATATATATATATATATATATATATATATATATATATATATATATATATATATATATATATATATATATATACCCCTATGAATCCACGGGAAAATGAAACACTAAGTTCCTAAGTGCACTTCCGTGTAATAATCACACGAGAGAAATATAAGTCAGTTGATATACATCGAAGAGACGAAGCTAGGACGCCATCTGGTAAACATCGGAACTTATCGTGTTCCATTTTCCCCGTGGACTCATCGGAATATATTGATCACGCGCAAAATTGTGATCCTTTCCAACATTATATATATATATATATATATATATATATATATATATATATATATATATATATAATATATATATATATATATAATATATCTTTTTTTTCTATATTATATATATATATATATATATATATATATATATATATATATATATATATATATATATATATATATATATTTTATATATATATTTATTTATTTATTATACTTTGTCGCTGTCTCCCGCGTTTGCGAGGTAGCGCAAGGAAACAAACGAAAGAAATGGCCCAACCCCCCCCCCCCCCCCCCCCCCATACACATGTATATACATACGTCCACACACGCAAATATACATACCTACACAGCTTTCCATGGTTTACCCCAGACGCTTCACATGCCTTGCTTCAATCCACTGACAGCACGTCAACCCCGGTATACCACATCGCTCCAATTCACTCTATTCCTTGCCCTCCTTTCACCCTCCTGCATGTTCAGGCCCCGATCACACAAAATCTTTTTCACTCCATCTTTCCACCTATAATTTGGTCTCCCTCTTCTCCTTGTTCCCTCCACCTCCGACACATATATCCTCTTGGTCAATCTTTCCTCACTCATCCTCTCCATGTGCCCAAACCACTTCAAAACACCCTCTTCTGCTCTCTCAACCACGCTCTTTTTATTTCCACACATCTCTCTTACCCTTACGTTACTCACTCGATCAAACCACCTCACACCACACATTGTCCTCAAACATCTCATTTCCAGCACATCCATCCTCCTGCGCACGACTCTATCGATAGCCCACGCCTCGCAACCATACAACATTGTTGGAACCACTATTCCTTCAAACATACCCATTTTTGCTTTCCGAGATAATGTTCTCGACTTCCACACATTCTTCAAGGCCCCCAGGATTTTCGCCCCCTCCCCCACCCTATGATCCACTTCCGCTTCCATGGTTCCATCCGCTGCCAGATCCACTCCCAGATATCTAAAACACTTCACTTCCTCCAGTTTTTCTCCATTCAAACTCACCTCCCAATTGACTTGACCCTCAACCCTACTGTACCTAATAACCTTGCTCTTATTCACATTTACTCTTAACTTTCTTCTTCCACACACTTTTCCAAACTCAGTCACCAGCTTCTGCAGTTTCTCACATGAATCAGCCACCAGCGCTGTATCATCAGCGAACAACAACTGACTCACTTCCCAAGCTCTCTCATCCCCAACAGACTTCATACTTGCCCCTCTTTCCAAAACTCTTGCATTTACCTCCCTAACAACCCCATGCATAAACAAATTAAACAACCATGGAGACATCACACACCCCTGCCGCAAACCTACATTCACTGAGAACCAATCACTTTCCTCTCTTCCTACACGTACACATGCCTTACATCCTCGATAAAAACTTTTCACTGCTTCTAACAACTTTCCTCCCACACCATATATTCTTAATACCTTCCACAGAGCATCTCTATCAACTCTATCATATGCCTTCTCCAGATCCATAAATGCTACATACAAATCCATTTGCTTTTCTAAGTATTTCTCACATACATTCTTCAAAGCAAACACCTGATCCACACATCCTCTACCACTTCTGAAACCACACTGCTCTTCCCCAATCTGATGCTCTGTACATGCCTTCACCCTCTCAATCAATACCCTCCCATATAATTTACCAGGAATACTCAACAAACTTATACCTCTGTAATTTGAGCACTCACTCTTATCCCCTTTGCCTTTGTACAATGGCACTATGCACGCATTCCGCCAATCCTCAGGCACCTCACCATGAGTCATACATACATTAAATAACCTTACCAACCAGTCAACAATACAGTCACCCCCTTTTTTAATAAATTCCACTGCAATACCATCCAAACCTGCTGCCTTGCCGGCTTTCCTCTTCCGCAAAGCTTTCACTACCTCTTCTCTGTTTACCAAATCATTTTCCCTAACCCTCTCACTTTGCACACCACCCCTCGACCAAAACACCCTATATCTGCCACTCTATCATCAAACACATTCAACAAACCTTCAAAATACTCACTCCATCTCCTTCTCACATCACCACTACTTGTTATCACCTCCCCATTTGCGCCCTTCACTGAAGTTCCCATTTGCTCCCTTGTCTTACGCACTTTATTTACCTCCTTCCAGAACATCTTTTTATTCTCCCTAAAATTTAATGATACTCTCTTACCCCAACTCTCATTTGCCCTTTTTTTCACCTCTTGCACCTTTCTCTTGACCTCCTGTCTCTTTCTTTTATACATCTCCCACTCAAATGCATTTTTTCCCTGCAAAAATCGTCCAAATGCCTCTCTCTTCTCTTTCACTAATACTCTTACTTCTTCATCCCACCACTCACTACCCTTTCTAATCAACCCACCTCCCACTCTTCTCATGCCACAAGCATCTTTTGCGCAATCCATCACTGATTCCCTAAATACATCCCATTCCTCCCCCACTCCCCTTACTTCCATTGTTCTCACCTTTTTCCATTCTGTACTCAGTCTCTCCTGGTACTTCCTCACACAGGTCTCCTTCTCAAGGAGAGAAATATAACAGTCAGTTGATATAAAAGGAAGAGATGTAGCTAGGACGCCATTTGTCGACAATCGCATGTTTACCAAATGGCGTCCTAGCTACGTCTCTTCGTTGTATATCAACTGACTGTTATATTTTTCTCTTGTGTCTCCCCCGATGATGTGATTATTACACAAAAGTGCACTTTGGAACTTATCGTGTTTCATTTTCCCCGTGGACTCTTAGGAATATATATATATATATATATATATATATATATATATATATATGCTTCTAGATCACAGAAATTAACGTAAGAAACAGAAAACGTATCTAGATACAGAAAAGCATGCAACGATGTAGAATATCTATGAGACACGTAAAAAAGACTTGAAAGATGGGAACAAGGACTTTAGGATCAGATACATGGAAGGACGAGCATTAGTACTGAAAAGTGGAGATATCAAAGAGGATTTTTTACAGAAGCAAAGAAAACGGCAGTTGGCTGTAGTAGAGTTGCCTTGATAAAGAGGTAGTACTCGAGGTCAAGCAGGAGATGATAAAGCAATAATTCTATTGTTATTGATAGTTAAGCAGATGAGGCATAACTTTGGGGAGCACGGATGGATTGATTATAGAGGATGATGGTGATCCAATCGCTTTTAGATTACTCATGGCCCTTGTATTTGATGCTTGTGATACAGGGAATGAGTCTTTCGTGTGTCTACTTTATACCTTTATGGCTGATATTTGTTATTTGTGGACAGAAGTTTGATTCATGCGTGTCGAAGCTTAAGAGGATGATGGTGGATTTCTGTTGGGATGAAGACATTCTGTTTTAGATAAGTAGTTTTTCTGTGTCTGATGTGATTCTGCATGTCTGTTGTTACTTTTGTAGTGTTAGGTGTTATGATATTATTGCGAGGTATTATGGATTTGTGGCACCTTTCGCTGTGTAGTTTGTCAAGGGAGGAGGAAGGTTATGTACAGTTCGAAGAAACTGAAGAGGGTGAAGAAAGGACTTGTTCCCTGGGGTACTCCATTGCAGAGCTCGAGGAACTTAGAGATGAAGCCTTTGTGTGTCACTGGTTTGCTGGTTGACATTGAAGTTGGTTAAATGATGTTTCTTTATTCCAGTCATTTTGGTGGAGGGTGTTATGAAACATCTTGCGTGTGAGAATCCGTCAAACAACAGCGTTAATTGCTTTACTGATGTTTATTGTACCTAGAACTGTACGGGAAGGTGACTTTGGCTGACTTGAGCCTTCCAAGATATGTAGCTTGAACGTCGTATGCTTCTTGGTCCATTCTTCATATCAAATACGCAGGTTGTTATCTGTTCATAGCTGGAAAGATTCCTAGACATTTCTTTAACATCTGGCAAGGAAGAGACCTCAAAATCATATAATGGTGTTCTTAATGATTACCGCTTGCTTTTAGAAAGATGACGATAACGCGGAGAATAGAGGAATGTTGCTGTGCTTACGTGATCACCATTCATGATTATGCTTAGATGATGCGCACTGGAGAAACATTCATCGTGAGAACTCTGCTACAGCAACAGCCGCAAGGACTCTTTGTTTCCTGTTGACGAGGAGTTGCAGCAACAGCAAGCATTGTGCAGTGAGTTAATAAGGATCATTCTTTATTCGGTGAGCAGATGGTGCAGCATGCGATAAGGGGACTCATTAATAAGTGGGTGTGGACCATTATTTTCACTATGAAATGTTGCATCACTGAGCAGGGAAAGGCCACTATGACAGGTGGGGGAGGAAGGGACTGATCCAGCTTTGTCATCAGGTTGCTGCTTTCTCTCTCTTGAGCTGGTCTTTGACACTGGTCTTGTTACCTACGAAAAATGTCCAACTTTATAGTTAACCGAAAAGAAAAAATGCTTTGAAGAATGGATGAGGAAACGCATTTAAATCTAAACCATTAAAAAACATTGTTAAATGCTAAAAAGAAAATTGAGTAAGAATAAAGACACATTAGTTGCACCCTAGTTACGTTTAGATAAGAACTACCTTCCCATTAGTCTCCTCACAGCCACAGTATATTTCCTTCACAGTTACATCACACTGGCGTGAAATATGAAACTCTGAAAACTTTTAGAATTATTTGGCTCAGAGTTTCTCCTCAAGTTCTTACGAGGGCGAAGGTGATATGGGGAATCTTTTTTTTTTCTGTCTTCCTCTTTTTACTGTGGCGTTAATCTGAGCTGGAAATTAAGAACGGGTAAGTGAGCCTTTAACACAGGGGCCAGAGAGTGCAATGTGTGGGGGCCGTGGTGAGGGAAGCGCTGTCTGTAGTAATGATGGGAGTGTGGAGCAATGATTAGATTCTTTTCCATGGAGCCATAGACAGGGAAGCGGATTTACTGGAAGCATGATGGGGGAATCTGTTTCGTGGAGCCAAGTTGGAAGATATCATGCGTTTGAAGCCAGGATGATAAATGTTGTGTGTGCAGAAATTGAGCAGGTGATGCATTATGTAGAACCATTGTGGTGAAATGTGAAATCCTGGCAGATAAGGAGGTAGTATGGAGCCAGAGGAGGATGTGTGACAGGTAAAGACATATCAGGTGTTTTGTAGAGTTGAGAGAAATTGTGTAGAAACACAGGAAGAGAATGTGTGTTTCGTTATGAAAAAGGTATGTGGTGCCATATTAGGTGCTGAGATAGGGTATCTGAGAGGGAAATATTTTACATGACCCATGGTGGGATGGAGTATCATCCTATGGTTCTAAGCTTCCTCCGACAGCATCTGCTGTAATCAAAACAGCATCTGGCAAAAACATGTGAGTCTTGGAGATGAGGATATCATTGTCATTCCTAAAGACGTATCTTACAATCCTTGTGCACCGTAGACTTGATCAGTTACCAAAGAATATGTTGTGCTGGTTAACATCAAAGGGATATACCGTATTTACTTTATCCTTGATTGTGTAAGGAACTTTGAACTCGGTGACTTTCAGGGTAAATGGTTTATATATACTATGTATGTGGAACATAGTGCATTATCATGTGACGTATACTGAAAGTAAGATTCTTCTTAAGTTTGGAGGGTTAATGTAGGCATATAGTGCAAGTTCTACTGTAGTATACTGGTTAATAAAGAATCTGAACCTTTTAAGAAATGGCTTTCCGAAAATTTAGGAAAATTGGTAGTTGATCATCAAAATGACATTGATCACAGCCCTTCCTTTTCATTCTTGGAGGGAAAAATAACGTGAATGATATTCAAAGGAATAACGTTACAAGATCAGAAACAAACACTCCAGTAAGTATGATCAATCAGGAGAATGGATGCAAGTCTTTACCTTTGAATAAGATAGGGAAATCGAGTAAAGCTAAAGGAAGACCAGTAAAGGAGTATTGTAAGAGATTGTCTGACCATCTTACATGTTGATACTGGTGTGTGTGTGTGAGCTGATGAACTCATAACCTAGAGATAATGCGGGACGTGCTCTCCCACTCCAACCTGCCACTTCTGTACTTCCTAGAAGACGAATTCATGAGGAAATGAAGCAAGTGTTGGCGTGTGGAGAGGATGACCCTCGTCATGAGAGTGCAATCAGTGCTTCTTGACCTTCGACCCTCCCGGTCTACAAATGAGCTCAGCAATGACACGAGTGAGAGATGATGAACTAACCGTATATTTTGCTTGCATTCATTTTGAGACATTGTCTCTCGCATGCAAATTGTAAAGTTCAGAATTTTTGCAACTCATCACTAAGTCAGTGAGAATGGTCGTTATATTCGAACAAGGTATGTGCATGACTTCTGCTCTTATAACGAATACAAGACACACGATTCACTGATGGCAAGGGTATATACAGCACACAGAGTATACACGGTTGATTAATTTACCAACGTAATAATTCTTTTCCCGATAATGTATATATATATATATATATATATATATATATATATATATATATATATATATATATATATATATATATATATATATATATTTATATATTTTTTTTTTTTTTTTCTTTCATACTATTCGCCATTTCTCGCGATAGCGAGGTAGCGTTAAGAACAGAGGACTGGGCCTTTGAGGGAATATCCTCACCTGGCCCTTCTCTGTTCCTTCTTTTGGAAAATTAAGAAAAAAAAAAAAACGAGAGGGGAGGATTTCCAGCCCCCCGCTCCCTTCCCTTTTAGTCGCCTTCTAGGACACGCAGGGAATACGTGGGATGTATTCTGTCTACCCTATCCCCAGGGTCCCCTTCATTGCCATATATGTATGGACTTATCAAAACACACAAACAGAATTTTCCAGCAAGACCTATAGTGAGTTCAGTAGGCTCTCATCTCATATAAATTGTCAAGATGGTTAGTTTCTTTATTAAGCCCTTTAGTGGGTAAGGTATCAAATTTTGATATCATGAACATTGTAGATTTAGTCAACAAGCTAAACAATATCAATGTTAGTTTTGATT
Organism: Panulirus ornatus; assembly: GCF_036320965.1. Lineage (NCBI taxonomy): Eukaryota > Metazoa > Arthropoda > Malacostraca > Decapoda > Palinuridae > Panulirus > Panulirus ornatus. The sequence goes on along the minus strand of NC_092241.1, from coordinate 37,713,685 downwards.
TTAAACTAGTTAGCTTTGATGTTTCCTCACTTTTCACTAAAGTTCCAGTTGATGACCTTTTAGAATATTTATTTGATGTCTTGGATGATATTCATTTACCTGTTTCAAAGTCTAATTTCATTGAACTGATAAAATTGTATAAAAGACTGTGTATTTCAATTTAATGGAGATTATTATGCTCAAAAATCTGGTATGGCAATGGGTAACCCTCTTTCACCTGTACTAAGTAATCTTTATATGGAATTTTTTGAAACAAAATTACTAAAGGATATCTTACCTTCTAATGCAATTTGGTTTAGGTATGTAGATGATGTTCTTTGTGTTTGGCCAACAAATGAAAGTTTACAAATATTTCTCCCCTTATTTAACAGTTTAGTACCTTCCATCAAATTTACTGTAGAAAATGAGAATATTGGTATGTTACCATTTTTAGATTGCATGATCCATAGACAAGGAAAAAAGTTTAAGTTTAGCATATACAGAAAACCCACCAATGTATGCTCATATATCCATTATTACTCATCTCAACATGACAGAGTTAAATTATCATCATTCCAATATATGTTCCTCAGGGCATTACGTATTTGCAGTCCAGAGTTTATTGATGATGAGTTTGAGAAGATATATTCTATTGGATCTAAGTTAAAGTACCCTAGATCTTTCATTGATAAATCCCTTAAGTTAGCAAAGAAATCATTTTATAGAGTTGAGCCCAGACCTCCCATTGACACCAAGAATCTTTTAGTTCTCCCTTTTGATAATAATTTCACTTTGCTTCCCATGTTGCTTAAATCCTTTAATGTAAATGTTGCCTTTAGCAACAATAATACTATAAAGAATATCTTAATCAGGAATTCACCAGAAAATTCTCTTGGGTGCATCTATAAGTGCCTTGTGGAAAATGTGATAAATTTTATGTTGGTCAGACTGGTAAGGATCTTTCTGTTAGACTTAAGCAACATAGATATAGTATAAGAATTTGACAAGAATCAAATGCCTTGTTTAGTCACGTTAAAAACTATGATCATTGTATTGACTGGAGAAACGCCATCTCAGTTATTAACTCTAACTCTATTACCAAGAGAAATATCATTGAATCTTCTATTACTGAATACACAAAGAATTATAATCTTAATATTAGTGATGGTCTATACAAATTAGATAACTTTATTGTTGATGAAATTTGTAAATTGATAAGTTTATGAACGCTCGTTGTATGTTTTGGACAATCACATGTTTACCAAATGGCGTCCTAGCTTCGTCTGTTCGATGTATATCAACTGACTGTTATATTCTTCTCTTGTGTCTCCCCTGACGATGTGATTATTACACGAAAGTGCACTTGGGAACTTATCGTGTTTCATTTTCCCCGTGGACTCATAGGAATATATATATATATATATATATATATATATATATATATATATATATATATATATATATATATATATATATATATATATATATATATATATATAAAGTTTTCATTAAAACACCGTTCATCACCCATCAGCGTCATGATCCTGACTAGTAACATCACTAACTTAACCTATCCTTCATCATTACTCACCACCATAGCTCTCTACTGCAACCAAGCCTTTAGCTTTTACCACATCCTGGTACACCCGCACACCACAGGTGAGCTCCATAACTGGAGTTTAGCACTATGACTTACGAACTAAGTCTAATTCTGCATTTCTTCACCATAGATCCACTAAGCCTCCCAGAAGCATAGCCAAATCCCATTGTTCATCAAAGTAACTCAAATTCATATTAGATTACTGTTACACAGCAGTGTTGATCAGTCAAAGTTCTGCGTCATAAGTCCTGCAACATACCTCAGCTTATTTATACCATTACCGAAGCTCCAAATCTTATATCTTACACTTGCGACCAATATAACAGTACTCACCAGATTGACACCATAGCTGTATAATGGTGTATTAGGAAGATCCAGCATTACAGCCCAAAATGAGTGTTTAGTAAGTCCCCAATGCAGCATTATACATCGGCATCATAATCCCAAGCTATCTTGATATGACACCAATATTGCTACTGTATATCCCTCCTCCCCGGCCTTGGTATGCTACTGTATATCCCTCCTACCTGGCTTTAGTATGCCTCTGTATATCCCTCCTCCCTGGCCTTGGTATGCCACTGTATATCCCTCCTACCCTGGCCTTGGTATGCCACTGTATATCCCTCCACCCTGGCCTTGGTATGCCACTGTATATCCCTCCTCCCTGGCATTGGTATGATGAATGACGGGAATTTTTTTTTTCCATTTCACACCCTTTCCGAGACTGACATGAGATTATCACCGGGAAAATACAGAGGGTGTCAGATTCAACTGATGGCAGAGAATTATTCATGGAACGCCTTGCACCAGGATGGGCGGATTCGTTGAGAGAATCTTTCTATTTTGAAAGGGTAAGAGAGAGAGAGAGAGAGAGAGAGAGAGAGAGAGAGAGAGAGAGAGAGATGGAAGAGAAAATTACATAAACGAAAATCTGTATATGGTAGAAGATAATATTTGAAGGAAAGTGCATAGACTGATATGAATGTAGAAATAGGAAAGATCAACGTTAGATAATGCACAGTACAAATGAGCAGACTATCCTACATGAAATTAGTAAAGGCGTCTACACACAGAAAACTTGGCGTCTGCAGTTGGATGGTAAAACAGTTCCACTGCTTTAACCGAACCTAACCAGATACATCTTCATCAACTCTACCCAACCAAATTAATCGAGCCATACGTAACCAGCCTCAATCTAACGTAAATGAACTTTAGATTTGAACATTTGAATTTAAAATGGGCCTCAGAAGTGAACAGCTCTCAATTCTCATAAAAGATGAGACGAGATTGCTAACGTATGAGCTGAAGATGACAGCTAGAACTAATATCTAAGCTGTTGGTGTTGCCAGCCACCAAACATCATCTATCCTCCGGAATTCAATCAGTTCTGTGTTGTGCAGGGCGATATTAACATCAAAGTCACGATATATGAGAAGAGAACTGTCTGGCAATGTATATGTAATAAGGAGAGACGAGGATACCTCAAGGGTAAAGTAGAGAAATAGTAAAGAAAAGGATAACGAATGGGAAAAGGAAATAGAAAATTTGTGGATTTATTTAGATGCATGGATGAAGCAAGTGGTTGAAAGGAAGGAGCTGAATTTATATTAGTTTTATTATTTGACGAAAATAGAAACAGCCGGCAGTTTGTTATGAAAGGAGATGGACATAGAATGTGCAAAAACAAAGGTTAAGGGAAGCATGTAGAAGGTGCAGAAGCATAGATGATAAGCAGATAGAAAGTGCAGAAGCAAAGATAAGAGGGAGATTATAAAAGGTGCAGAAGGAAAGAGGATAGGAGGAAGAAAAAAATATAAGAGAAAGAAGATAGAAGGTACAGAAGCAAATATAAGTGGAAGAAGATGGAAGCATAGATAAGGAAGCATAGATAAGGAAAAGATGTCAGGTGCAGAAAAAGATTAGCGGGAGAAGACAGAGAATGAAGAAACAAAAATATGAGGAAGTAGAGAGAAGACGCAGAAGCAGATGTAGTGAAGATGATAGAAGTGTGCAGGAGGAAAGGTTAGCGGAAGACAGAAGATACAGAAGGAATGATGAGGGGAAGAAGACAGAAGAGGAGGAATAAATGATAATAAAACTCATCTGGAAAACTTATGGAGATAAGCAATGGAGTGTGGGTACAAAATCAATCCATGTACAGAACTGACAGCTTAGGAAGTGCATAAGCCACTGTTTGGTTGTATGTTAATATTAGTTTATTACAACCGACCTGTCAAGCATCATGAGCGAAAACTTTAACTTGTTTTACTGCACTGATCTGCTGACCCTAAGGTGCGAAACCACATAAATTCATCAGACACGGAGTTTCTAATCTTGCCTTGATATAATCAGATATGTTGTTTAGGTATGTTAACCTTCCAGGAGATTTCAATGTACTTCACCTGGAATTGAAAAGAACTTACGGCAAATTTGCAGCTGCAGATATCTCCCCAGTAAGTATCGTAAAGGAACCCACACAGAGAACAAAAGAAGCAAACACGTCTACGGAAATGAGACGAGTCCTCCGTAATATTGATAGATCCGTTAATGACAGACACAGAAGTTTCTCTGACACAAAAGGCCAACCAAGTATCTTCAGAAACATCAATTCACTTGGTCACATACATATATACAGTACAGTACAGTGCTGAAATAGTGGTTTGACTTCATGTTGAGTGTGCCAGATCACCCCTATCGTAACCGATACAAACGACTTCTTTAACGTCATTTCCTCTGTTACTAGTCATTTCCTCTGTTACTAGTCATTTCCTCTGTTACTAGTCATTTCCTCTGTTACAAATAGTTCAGTTTGCCACCACGATATAGAACTTGGAGACGGCCATTTATAGCCTGTCTGTTCTTTCGGATCTCGGACGTTATCCTTGGAAATGTATTTTCAAAGGAAGGCAAAACACCATTAATTCTGGAACTAAAGAGCCACTGAGGAAGGAACCTGACCTCTGAAGTAATCGTAAAGTTACTTACACTGAAACACATCGTCACATCTCACGTAGGTGGAGCGGCGCCATAGAACGCTGGTGTGGGCTGGCGCTACACAGTACTCATGTGGTCTTGCACGATGGTACTGTGTTGTGGGCTGGCATTACAAAATTCCTACAGGAATAGAAACTCTGCAGTGAGCTGGTACATTTAAGGCTGGCATGTGCAAGCTTCATGTAACGTTAGTGTGGGCTGGCAGCATTGAACATTGGCGTTCGCAGGCACCATGTTACCCTGATGTGGGGTGGAACAGTTGAAGTATCGCTGATGCTGACTTGAAACAGTTTAATCCGAAAATTGATGGAACCACAACACGCGCAACTGACCGAAGAAAGAGTGATCCCATAAACATCATCTTAGAAATGATGAACTTTATTCGATGAAGATATGACATGCTCTTATATATGTTCCTTCTGATATTAGGGAATACTTGAATATGAATGCAGGAACACTTTCAATGAACGTCTTCAAGAACTACGCCTAAAAGATGTGTCTATATATAGTTTTTCATACTTGATCGCCGTTTCTCGCGTTAGTGAGGTAGCCCCACGATCCGACGAAGAACGGGCGCATCCACTCACATCCATCTGGCTATCATGTGTAAGACCACAACTCCCTATCCACAATCAAGCCCCACAGAATTTACCATGGTTTACCCCCGGAAGTTTCACATGCCCTGGTTCAAGTCCATTGACAGCACGTCGACTCCAGTATACCATATAGTTTCATTTCACTCTATTCTGTGCACACCTTTCACCCTCCTACATATTCAGGGCCCAGGTCGCTCAAAATCTTTTTCACTCCATTTTTCCACCTCCAGTTTGGTTTCCCGCTTCTCCTTGTTCCTTCCACGTCTGAATATTATGTATTCTCTTTGTCAACCTTTCCTCATTCATTCTCTCCATATGTCCTAACCATTTCAGCAAACCCCCATCAGCTTTCTCAATCACATTCTTTTTTGTTCCCACGCATCTCTCGTACCTTTCAGTACACCACATATTGTTCTCATACATTCCATTTCCAGCACATCCACCCTTCTCCGCACAACCCTATCTGTAGCCCACGCCTCGCATCCATATAACATTGTTGGAACCACTATTCCTTCAAACTACCCATTTTTGCTCTCCGAGATAACGTTCTCACCTTCCACACATTCTTCATCGCCCCTAGATCCTTCACCATCTCCCCCACCCCATGACTCACTTCCACTTCCGTGGTTCGACTAGCTGCCAAGTCCTCTCCCAGATATCTAAAACACTTCACGTCTTCCAGTTTGTATCCATACAAACCCACACCCAAATGGCCTGTTCCTCAACCCTACTAAACGTAATAACCTTGCTTTTATTCACATTTTTTCTCAACTGTCTTATATTTTAGCTAAACTGCCAGTTGACGACTTATATATGACGGTGCTAATCTCTCCCTCTTTCATGATGCAAACAATCGTATTATGTGGCCACTAAATGGTTCTTCATGAAATATAGAGATTATATCACGTGCTGTGATGTAATGGTTCTTCATGAAATATAGCGATTATATCACGTGCTGTTGGAGGTAAGTTACATTGGTAACTTCCCTCTGCAAAAGAGTCACTTTTGAATTTACCGCCGTAGCACACGCTGTGTGGCGAGGGTAAATACAGAATAACCACGAGTTAATCTATGTAAAGTCTTACCAGCCCGTGACTAGCTCAGAACATGCTATGGTGTGCGATCACTTGAGCACATACTGAGGAGGGGAACAGTGTATAGCATGGTGGATGAGTCAGTAACGAGATCAGGACACGCTATGGAGTGTGACATAATCAGATATTCAGTACGTATTATTGGTACTGACACACGTGTCAACTATATCCACAAAGTTATTCCACTTGTTTTAAATTTGTACCTTCGAAATGGATATATATATATATATATATATATATATATATATATATATATATATATATATATATATATATATATATATATATATAAGGAGCTGTGAATAGGGGATTCCGGCTTCGTTGTACTATTTATGATAGCTAGAGTGGATATGAGCAGATGGAACCATTGTTTTGTCTGTTTTCTGGCGCTGTTCGGTAAGCGGGAAACGACCAACAAGTGTAGTATGTATATACGGGTACACACATAGATACCACCATGTGGGATGGGTGTTCATTTTTGCTGAAGAACTTCAGTAAAGGTGGCGCCATAGGAAGAATGTATGTGTCATCTCGTTGACAAGTAGATATTCAAGGAAGGATTTGATACATAATACAAATGTATCAGATCGTTCCTTGAACATCCACTTGTAAACAAGATTACACATACATTCTTCTTATTTCCAGAACAGTAATTAATTATTGTTCTGCACGTGAGTGATGAAAGAATTTGCCTTGTATCTGGGTACCAGAGAATATGAATATTGAATAATGATGTGCCGCGAGGCCAGTTGTATCCATTATTCCCATGAATTATGTAGAGGTAGGTAACGAGACATTATATATCTCTTTTGAATTATATGATTTTTTTTTTTGCTAAAGTGACATGAAAGGATTCACTTCAGTTTTCATGAAAGAGGCTAGCAAGATCAACGATACACATCACGGAGTTAGGAGTGACATGGCAGTGGCACTGCAGTCCTAGCTGTTCATCAGATTACGAGAAACACTTGCCAGTGAGGCAACATTCCTCATTCGTCACCCAGTTATGAGAAACTCCTCAGACAAGACGAGAAATAACGTTCCTCACTGCTCATCAGGTCATGAGTATTTCAGGGAGCAAGATTTTGTTATATTTCTCACGCCATAACTGAAAAGACTTAAGACGCCTCCATCTAAATGCTGGTCACACACACACACACACACACACACACACACACACACACACACACACACACACTGTTGACCCCGTAACATATGCTCACGAGCATGGAAACATCGAAATTATAATTTTTTTTTTGCGGATCTTGGAAGAATGAATGTTTATCTGTCACGCTGGGGTTGCCGGATTCAAGACATAAAGTTTGCAGGCAGGTTCGGAAAATGACTGAATCCTCCATAAATTCGTTCCTCCCTCCCAGTAACACTCTTCCCCTTACCCCACCACCACCACCAGCCAACACCGTCACTCACTGCCGTTGTTACTGCGAATACTAATGCGACGGAAAAAGGATTTTCGCTGCAGAGAATAAAGAAAAATATTCACGTTTTATCCTCATCCATTTTACACGTATTTGTTTCATTTTTAAAGTAGTTTTGAGTTTTTTTTTACCCCTTTTAGTTTTGACTAAAGGAGAATGTTATCACGTTTGTGTTATGGGGTATTTGTGACATATCACTTTCTTAATGGCGTCTAGTTCCAGGGTTCTATGCTAATTTATTGAATAATGACTATTGAGGAACAAGACTTATTTCTGTCTAGTTTAGATGTATAGACTCATCCTGATGTGAAATGAGGCGAAGTGATAGAGCTAAGTGTTAATGACATTTTGACAGAAACCATAAGGAACACATTCTTCACTGATGATGATATTATTTGAGACAACCGTGAGGTATTATTACAATGACTTTGTAAGGGCTGGTCTCATTAGCACTTCAAATGCATCAGTAAGAGACCTTGAGAGGTGTTGTCAAATTAAGATGATCATTCCTACAACTTATGAATCGCTAAATATATACGTACATGCCTATTGGATAAATACTCTCTCTCTCTCTCTCTCTCTCTCTCTCTCTCTCTCTCTCTCTCTCTCTCTCTCTCTCTCTCTCCATCCATCTACCAATCTATCTCTAGTCCAAGGAGATAATCTTCTGGCTCTGCGGCATATCTATTTCATTTTTAGGGATGTGAAGTTGATTCACATTCTGGTATTGTTCTTGACTTTTCCTTTTTCTTTTTTCTGGACATTAAACTTGCTGGTGACCTGAAGGTACAGAAAACCATTTTCTTTTCTGTTCTCCAGTGGGAAAAAAATATCCACAAGTTCTCTGGATTCAGTCCTGTGCTGAAATCTTGAGTGATGTTGAGCCGGAAGAGAAATTTAAAACTTTCTTCATCACAGACAAGAAAGAGTATTATCTGATGAGGACACTTTGATTACCTTACTTTTTATGTTAGTTGAGACTGCGCGGGCAGCTAGGACCCTAATCCCATTAACTAATATATATATATATATATATATATATATATATATATATATATATATATATATATATATATATATATATACACACACACACACACACAGACACACACATGCCCTTGCCTGAGCCAGGTACCCATTTTATCGACCAACCCCTAGGGGTGGATGAACAGCTGGGTTGACTGTTGACCGACTGCTGTAATCGGGATTTGATCCTCTGCGCTCGACCCTAGGCGGCCTATGAGTGCGTCGCGGTCAGGAACGTTCGTATAAGAGATTACATGAAACTGTAACGCAAATGCTGCAGCAGCAAAGAAAAATCTGCCCAACTGGCATTACGCAAAGTCAAAGTTTTCAGAATCCTTTTATTTTCATCATCAACGCGTTACTTCTCCCACGTAAGCACCAACTCAAGATATAACCGAACGCATTATGATATCATGATTTTTACATTTGTTATTTAAGTACCTAAGTTCGAGTCAAACACTGGTCTGTGTTGATTAAAGTCATGACAGTGGTTGGGGGGAGGTGTAACCAGGATTCTTAATTATCTACAATGAACTACTGGTAGGTTGGTTGATTGGTTATCTCGGCTTTCAGCCTTTCAGGTGGCAGAGACATTGAGGCCATCAGTCTAGCTAAATCCACCAACGTATTTTTTTGACACTTTCTTTGAAAGGTGTTTTGGGGTTGAATATGTATCAGTTAGAGTTATGAATCACATATAATATCACGATTAGGGCATTTATTTCTCCATGTCCTTTCAGCTATCATGAAATACAAAAGGGTAGACGAAAAGATTCAGTGTTCGTGAGGTCAATACCTGCTGCACATTTACGAGGGAAATGTACTATATGAGGATGCGTTTCAGATGATTATGTTTTGGTTTCGTTTTGAATCATATGGCTTCAGGTCTTTATGCTGAATTTTATATGGATTGAAATTCATGATATTCATAGATTGAATTGTAGTTTTTCATTGTAAAAGTGTTCATAGTCGATTACATTGTAAAAGTGTTTGTATATACAATCAGTTACATCGTTGAGACTTCTTTAATTGTAATCGTAGTCTTAACTTTGCAAAGTAACATGTAATCCATTGCAAGGCAGCGTGGTCATGTCCAGCAATGGGATGGAACGACTCACCTCTGGGTAGCCAAGGAGTGGGAATTAGTACTGTCGTCTTTCCTACCTAAAGCAGTATATACAGAGAGCGCAGTAAGGCATAAACGTTGAACAGACCTGTATTGTCATTATATAACACAGAGCACAGTAAGGCATGAACGTTGAACAGATCTATATCGTAAGTACATAACACAGAGCTCAGTAAGGCATGGACGTTGAAGAGATCTATATCGTCAGCATATAACACAGAGCACAGTAAGGCATAAACGAAGAAAAGACCGTTAGCAGCAACTAACTGCTGCCCATAACATAAGACCAATGTGTCATTAATTTGTTGGGAGAGGAACCACGGAGTTCTGGACATGAATTCAGAAGCTTAGTTGAAGTGTGTGAGGGACGGAGTACATTGTCATTATGCTCTGAACTTACCCTTGTGGAATTAGTTCCACGAATTCAAGTTCGAAGGGGGGGGGGGGGGGGGGGAAGAGTCCAAGGTGCAGCCGCTGTCAAAGTTAGTGAAAGCCGGATGTATCTTCAAACTTTGTGGCCAGGGAAGTTAAGACAGTCACAAGGAGAGGCACGCGCGCGTCATACACTTGTGTGCGGTAAGTGTGCTGCAATCTGAAAATATTTAGTGATGTTGTATACTTCCGTATTTAGGGCCACTTGGTGGTAAAAAGACTATTGATATCAAATAATCATTATATTGTAGTCTAAGATACCAACTTTAATACGTGGTTGACGGTTGTAGTGTGCATTGTCCTTCCGTTTGTGGTTCGTCTGGCGTGCAGTGAAGGTCACGTCAGGTCAATTCTACCGTTGTTCACACACCGGTTAACTCCCACCACTGCTAGGAGCAGTGCGTGTGTGTTTTACATGTGTGTCTTTGTGTAGATCTGTCGCTATTCAGCGGCTGACTCGTTCTCAGTTTCTTCGTTTGTTTTATGGATTTTTCTATGACTGTGGGTCGTTGTGTGTTTAACAAGTAGGTGTTTGGTTTAACGTTTTCATATTTCCTTTTTCCAAAGTGAAATAGTGTAAAATCCAGAGTCCTCTCACTGTAGGTTAGATTTATTCAACGATATCTCCAGAAACGGGAGCTTGCTCGTAAAGTTGTGTTGTTTGATGGTATCAATTCTCTCACCTTATCATTACTTTTACCTTTCGTTCTTGAGGACAGTTCGCCATCATATTCCATTCTGAGTGTGTGTGTGTGTGTGTGTGTGTGTGTGTGTGTGTGTGGTTCTTTTATTTTTATATATCTTTTATATTTTTTCTGCAGTTATATTTCTACTTCATGTTTCTTCAGTGATTCACTTGTATGCGTCTGTGAATGTGGGTTTGTTAGTGTTTTTGTATCAGTGTATGTGTTAACCTTCTGAGAAAGACTCAGACTTCTAGAATCATTATTACTAACGCAAGTGCAAGCTCGAAGGAGATCCAAAAGAAATTCGGCAAAATAATACACAGAATTTTTTTTCACATTTGATAGATATTCATCGACCAGTAAGTTTAGGTTTGAAATTAAAATGGAGGTGTAATTCCGACGTGGACACAATGCTTCTCGACCGTAAGGTTGTAAAATAGTGGAAATAAGGATCACAAGATGTTTTCATTGCGAAGACTACTAATAACTTAGAATCACTACGAGACACGCGCTTTAGTGATTACAGTTATCAGTGAATGAAACTGTTTAGGGAGAATAAATATACACATATCTTTCCACACAAAACCTCAAGTTTATTTTTCCCTTTGATCTAAACCTCCTCCTCGGAGTATCCCACTTCAAAAACTGATTAGGATACCGATCCCTTTTACACCTTCCGTTTAGATTTCCCATGTCATTATGTTCTCTCTGTTGTACATGGTGCTCATTATCGAGTTTTTTCTCCTTGCTGGCTGTTGCTTCGATGGGAAGGTTCGCCCTGCGCTGCTCTCCTCCTGCCTCTATTCCATCTAGGGTGAGTGACCTCAGATTAGATAAGTAAGAACCATCTATATAGCTCTCATAAGATTTGTTTCTCGTTACGTGAATTACCTTGGCAGCTCGCATCTCTGTCTCTCTCTCTCTCTCTCTCTCTCTCTCTCTCTCTCTCTCTCTCTCTCTCTCTCTCTCTCTCTCTCTCTCTCTCTCTCTCTAAGTTTCTTTCCAATTAGACGTCTAAACTGATTTCCTTTTTCAACATAGGGAGTTCCAACAGAATGTAAACAGTGAAGCTCGAGCATGAAGTCAGATGACCTACTTGTGAATTTTTTTTTTTTTTTTTTTTGCTCTGATTGCTTGGCATTAGGTTCTAAGAATTCATGACATCCAAGTGTTTTTCCCTCATCTGTATCATCAGGTCAGTAGAGATTGCCTTTTCGTTTTGGCTGTAGGTATATCAAACTTTACATTTATTGAAAGCAAAAATTATTTAGGCGTGTTACTTAAAGCCTGGCAGCTCCAGACATTACTGGTAAGAGATGGATGCTTCTAGATCATACGTGGAGTGACGGAAAGTATGTCAAGGTGGATATGAATTTCATAATCACATTATTACATATTAAGAATGAATCACCATGTCTGAACGTTGCAAGCCCTGAGGTCAGTGGATGTGGATTACACCAGAACAGAGTTGTCCAGTGTCCCATGATATGTACAAACCTCTTCCTCCCATTTTCTTCATCCTTTGATATATCTCGATGATCCATGAAGAATTTTGGAACAGGTGGATGATACCTAGTGATTGGGAGACACATTATTGAATAGAGAATGTTGTCTCATGCGAATATATCTGTCGTCATTCATGTCACCATTTGTTATACGAATGACGTAAAAAGAAATAGATTTCCGAAAGGATCTAGTTTCTTGGATATTCATATAGTGTCCAGAGAGCAGTACCGAGTCCATTGAGAGAGACGAGCAAGGGAGGAAGAGTAGATTTCACTTGCCTTTTGTCATGTCCAGTTTCCTTCATCTGTTGCAGTTTCCTTCCGACAGTAAGTGAGGTTCTCATCCATTCCAAATAGTCACAGATCCTTTATCGTACTACGTCTTCTTCGTTCACAGTTGTACACTACTTTGTGCAGAAAAGTTTTTGGTATACTCTTAGAGCTTGTTTTCCTCCACCAGGAGCATCTGATCCTGTTTGATAGTGTCTTTCGTTGCATCTCATACACTCACTTATTTTACCCTCCCGTTACTTCCATCACTTTGCACCCTTGAGCTTCATTTATAGTTGTCAGTATTCTTGCTTTGCTGCTCTCCTTGCCCTTCATCCATAGCCTTTTTACTCAGCTGGTATGGATATTCCTAGAGAACTTAGGTGTTTCTTAGATGACCAACGTTTCCCTTGGAGTATTTTTTGTGCTTGATGTGCCGTATGCTCCCATCTTGCTCTATTCATTTCGCCTCCCTCTGCTTCGTTTCTCACTTTGTTATTCAAATCTTTCATCTCTTGCCTGTTTTTTCTGGATTAGCTTCAACAATCTTTCAGCATCTATTGCATTTGCTTTCTGTAACGGTAATTCCTTGTTTGGTATTATTTTTAGTTTTGTGTTCCTCTGCCAGGGGAAACCCTTGATACATTCATTTTGATCTTCACACCAGCAGTTCACTCCTCAGCCCCGGGAGAATCGTCAACATTTGCATGATATCAGTTTTCCGATGGTGATATGTCTTCGAGCTTACCTCAGATCTCCCGATGTCGGTCATGTATGATATATCCCATTTTGCTTGCTTAGTTTGATTTAAGGCCACGGTATCTTCCACAGACCTTCCACTCCTCCTTTGATCTGGTTGATCCTAAACAGAATTATATATGCTTTCAACACGCCTTTTTTGATTTTAGTATCATATTGCCCAGTGGTGCTTCACACTACCATGAAGATTTTATAATAGGCTCGTATTCCAAAGCTACTTACGCTTTTCCAGAGTTGCCTCAGCAGACAAGGAAAATAAGACACCTTTTTCATTCATCACACTGTTCTATATCTTTCACTTTGATATTTTCGTAATTTGTTTTATCTGCAGCAAGACCTATATTTTGAGGTGAACAACTAGTATCAATCCTAATTGCTTGCTCATTGGAATCTCTCGTCTCAGTCTGCCTCCAACGGTAACCATAAGCGAGTTTCATTCGCTACTCACAATTCAGACGTTCATCTCGTGTCTGTCTTAAATTTGGTGCTGATCTTGACTTAATGACCAACCGATGTTGTTAACCATGAGATCCTGCAACGTACTTAAATTCAATTGTGAAATCATATTACCGAATACCTCTTTACTGGCCCTTTAGTAGCTTTAAAGGTTCACACTATCCAGGACACGACTCGTACCACTTCCTCCTCCTTCCTCTAAAGTACGTTTTAGGCCGCTGTAGAGGAAGCCTTGAAGAGAAATTGTAAACATTACAAGACACTACACGTTCGACCATGTTTACCTTTGCTTCTCAGAGTATCTGTGGTGTGTGTCTTTCTGCTCGCTGTCTGTATGTCTCAGAATGTATTTCTTTTAATGCTTTCCTGGCCGTTTCTGTGTTTGCATATATGTGCGTGTTTGTAGATATATGTTTGTGTGTAATTGCAGTTTATGTGTTACGAGGGGAGAGCTTTACACTCGTGTAGCTCAGTCTTCTAATCTTTCGTATATGTACCATGTTTTTACTCCTGTGTGTGTTCTCATACACACACCCTCCTGCCTAAGCCAGGTGTGTGTGTGTGTGTGTGTGTGTGTGTGTGTGTGTGTGTGTGTGTGTATGTGTGTGTGTGTGTGTGTGTGTGTTTTGTTTTACTAGATAGTAATATCCTCAACATCAATGTCTCTACGAATGTACATCTCCCTTTTCTGTTAGAATCTGACGCATCACAGCTTCCAAATTCATACGTCTGAAATGATGTCAGTGTTCAGAGTTTTATGTCTACGGTTATGATCTGGAGTCGCTTTACGCTCCTGCGAATCGTGCGAGAACGGACGGTCTTAAAGCACAGGATAGTCGACCAGCTGATGCTTCATTGTAGAAATAGTAACAGCGACAGTGATGTTGTGTGTCACCTCTGTTATAGTAAAGCTGTTTTACACTACACTTGTCCCTCACTGCTCCAGATAACCAATGTTATATACAACATTTTTTTCTTTGCCAGTGAACATCCCTTGCAAAAGGACTATATCGACCAGTGAAACCAGGTTGTGACGTCGTACAGCACAGGTTTAAGGAACACCCTTGTCAAACTCCTTGACTTTTAGCTTCGTCTTCTTGGCTGCATAGTCACATGCGAGCTGCGGGGCACCCTCTGTCTTTTGTTGACTTACTTCAGCACATACTGATGCAATACATTGATTCCACCTTGTGGTTAGGACCCAAAAAGGAAGAAAAAGGAAGCAGTGGTGAGACCTTCACTGTGTCAATCAGCGGACTCTGCCCGGACTCCTTTTTACCGCATCCATTCTTCACAATCCGTCCTCAACCATCTCCTGGTTCTATTGCAGGAATGTGGACGGCTCCCAGGATCCGCCAGCCTCCCGCTGTCATTATTGCCATCCCTTCCTTAGGAAGGTCCAGCCTGAGAGTGGGGACTTGCTACTTTATCCAGATTCACTGGAAAGTCTGCTGTCCTTCCTCTCAGTTTCTTTCGAGATACCTTCGCTGGGGTAGCGAGCGACCTCCTCTGACCCTCTGGTCATTTTCTTAACGAAGACGCATGTTCCTTCTCCCGGAGGCGGTTTTGTGCACTTCATCACCGTGATAACTCTGGCGTCCCGGGGAACGAGGGTGATGTTACGTCATGTTCCCTGGCGTGTTCCCCCTCGATGATGTAACCCTTCATCGAGGAACTCAATACCAGCAGCGTCAGCTCCGTCGATGATCGACAAACTCTTTCATCGGACCCCTAGGATGGTGGGTGGTTGCGGTCTGCTCTCAAAATCATCAGTGTTTAATTTACAACTGCCCCATAACCCGCTACGTGGGCCTACAGATGATGTGTAGTTGCTCTTGTTCTTGAACTCACCAGACATGGGACTTTACGATGCTCTTACCCTCCTTTTGTTCGTTTTTTTTTTTTTTTTTTTTTTTGGTATCAATGATAGCATGAGGTGTAAAACTCGTGTGCCGAACAAAAAGAAGATAACACAGCAATAAGTACACTGCCAAGGTTCATATCGTGCGTGGTGCTTTTCTTTCACTTGAAACGTCAAAAGCGGCTTACTTAGCCAACCCAAGAAAAGTCCCCAGGACTCACCAGGATTTCTCTCTCGGCTCACCTCCTGCAGAGCTTCCCGTCCCTTCAAACCTCTTACAGTTCTCGCCCTTACTGCAGCGCTCCCGATGATGACGCACTCGTGGAACCATTTGGTTCTCACACCTGTGCCAACGTCCTCGTTAGCCCCAACAACCACTCCAGTCAGGTCTCAGCTGCCGACCCTGCTTCGGATAACGATGCTTATCTTCTGTTGGCGACTCATCCCCTTGCACCCAATAAAGACTTGATTCAAGGGAACCTCAGCTCATTATTTACGATACACGTCCGAACGATATCACTCTGTATGTCCTCTACGAGAAACCAGGTGTAATAATCCTCCAAGACAAAATGTGTTTATGAGTCTACCGCTTCCCAGCCCTCTAGGTACATGGTTTGGTGTCCAAAGGCTCATGGAGCTGACATCGGTGTCATGGTACTTACATGGAATTGCGTTCCCCCTTCCTACATCCCCCACTCCTCCCTTTACCTACTCCACCATCTGAATCTCTTTCCATTGCTCTTACACTTACGGGTATTACTTTCCGGGTGGATACTGTGCAAGTTAAGAAAGGAACCCTTCACTTTAAAGTTATATACATGATGGTCATGATGATTGTATATTGTTCTTATGTTTGGAAAGTTAGATGCATGTGTCCCGGTGTTTATTTCCCAAAGCCTAGCCCGCTAGAGCCTATATTGAGTAATCCGTTTGCACGTCAACTTTCATGACCATATTTACTTTCAGAGATAGTAAAGTGTTCTTGATGTTTCTACATAATGCCGGTAGATCCTTTCTTGCTACCTTCAGAAGCTCATGAGGTTTATCTTGTGATCATCGTATGATAGTCACGATCTTTATTCTCCTCTTTACTAGTTATTCCCTCCATCCCCTCTCGTCGCCCCTTCATTATGCCTTCAGGCCAGGGGCGATATAGTCATTCATGCCATACATATTTGACTGCAGGACGGCAGGTTTCAGATATTGTATACATATTCAACTGGAACATTCATCTTCACTCATTCAGTACCACTAAATATGCTGTACCGTATATGTTCGTATATCAATTCTTTTTTTTTTTTTACCTAAATGCTTTACCAACTTAAGCCAAGTGGCATCAGGATCAAACGACAAAGGCCTCAGTTGTCCATATTATAGTCTCGAGCATCATGTATAAATCACTGAAACCAAACTCTGCTATCGACGGTCAAGCACCACACACCTCTCGATGGTTTATCTTCACTGTATCATCTGCCTTGGTTCAGCCCAATAATAGTGCGTGGTATCCCATATACCACATCACTCCGGCTTGTTCTATCCAGCACACGCCTCTCACCCACT
This sequence comes from Panulirus ornatus, assembly GCF_036320965.1. Lineage (NCBI taxonomy): Eukaryota > Metazoa > Arthropoda > Malacostraca > Decapoda > Palinuridae > Panulirus > Panulirus ornatus. The sequence continues at coordinate 37,696,302 of NC_092241.1, read as the reverse complement.
CCCTCCTAAATGCCCGCTCAGGCCTCCAAATACCTCAGAGCTCATATAGACCCAGAATATTCAGGTTTCTCGTGTCTTTCTCTTCGTAAATTTTCATTCTAGCTACACCTACACACACTCAGACACACGCGCATGAGTCTTTGAAGACTAAGTCCTTTCTTAGCTCTTTCATCCGTTATTCTGTCTGGGACGTCACAATACGAGAGGGAAGAGTTTCCAGTCTCCTGCTCTCGCCGTATTAGTCTCCCCACATGACATGCTGGGAGGGCGAGGGACTTGTCCAACGTAAAAGCGAGAGATTAATTCTCGTTTTCCATCTCGCATCCCTTTATACTTCTGTACACTATGTTCCCTAAGTACCTTTTATTATAATCAAAATTGTTCCTTTCAAAATTTTGAAAACAAACTAAACTATTAGAATCATTTGTCAAGTAATAGAACAACTTGTGCAGAGCTCACAAGCTTGACTTTATTCGAAGTAAGTTTTTGTTCCTAGCTAAATCGATTGATGTGACATAGAAAGGTTCAGCAAATAGTATCCTTGTCTTTGGGAGGTAGGAATATATATATATATATATATATATATATATATATATATATATATATATATATATATATATATATATATATATATATTGACTGGAGTAACGCCATCTCAGTTGTTAACTCTAACTCTATCACCAAGAGAAATATCATTGAATCTTCTATCATTAAATACACAAAGAATTATAATCTTAATATTAGTGATGGTCTGTACAAATTAGATAACTTTATTGTTGATAAGATTTGTAAAATGATAAGTTTATGAACGCTCGTTGTATGTTTTGGACAATCACATGTTTACCAAATGGCGTCCTAGCTTCGTCTCTTCGATGTATATCAACTGACAGTTATATTCCTCTCTTGTGTCTCCCCTGATGATGTGATTATTACACGAAAGTGCACTTGGGAACTTTTCGTGTTTCATTTTCCCTGTGGACTGGTGACTGAGTTTGGTAAAGTGTGTGGAAGAAGAAAGTTAAGAGTAAATGTGAATAAGAGCAAGGTTATTAGGTACAGTAGGGTTGAGGGTCAAGTCAATTGGGAGGTGAGTTTGAATGGAGAAAAACTGGAGGAAGTGAAGTGTTTTAGATATCTGGGAGTGGATCTGGCAGCGGATGGAACCATGGAAGCGGAAGTGGATCATAGGGTGGGGGAGGGGGCGAAAATTCTGGGGGCCTTGAAGAATGTGTGGAAGTCGAGAACATTATCTCGGAAAGCAAAAATGGGTATGTTTGAAGGAATAGTGGTTCCAACAATGTTGTATGGTTGCGAGGCGTGGGCTATGGATAGAGTTGTGCGCAGGAGGATGGATGTGCTGGAAATGAGATGTTTGAGGACAATCTGTGGTGTGAGGTGGTTTGATCGAGTGAGTAACGTAAGGGTAAGAGAGATGTGTGGAAATAAAAAGAGCGTGGTTGAGAGAGCAGAAGAGGGTGTTTTGAAGTGGTTTGGGCACATAGAGAGGATGAGTGAGGAAAGATTGACCAAGAGGATATATGTGTCGGAGGTGGAGGGAACAAGGAGAAGAGGGAGACCAAATTGGAGGTGGAAAGATGGAGTGAAAAAGATTTTGTGTGATCGGGGCCTGAACATGCAGGAGGGTGAAAGGAGGGCAAGGAATAGAGTGAATTGGAGCGATGTGGTATACCGGGGTTGACGTGCTGTCAGTGGATTGAATCAAGGCATGTGAAGTGTCTGGGGTAAGCTATGGAAAGCTGTGTAGGTATGTATATGTGTATGGGGGGGGTTGGGCCATTTCTTTCGTCTGTTTCCTTGCGCTACCTCGCAAACGCGGGAGACAGCGACAAAGTATAATAAAAATAAAATAAGAAAAAAAAAAAAAATATATATATATATATATATATATATATATATATATATATATATATATATATATATATATATATATATATATATATGATACACACACACACACACACACACACACTTTTTAACCTTCTCCCTCGTTAGCGAAGTAGCACCGGGAGCAGATGAAGACACGACACTCATTTGCTCACGTCGCCTCTCTAGCTATTATGCAGAACGTACAGAAACAAGAGCCCTATATCCACGGCCAAGCCCCGAGGACCTTTTCCTGGTTTCCGCTGACCATTTCACATGTCCTGAATCAGCCCATTGACAGCGCGTCGCCCCCTGTGCACCACATTATTCCAATTCTCTCGATCTCATGCGCACCACACACTCTCCTGCATGCTCAGTTTCCTATAACTCTGTCCTTCCATCTCGTTCTCGGTCACTCCATCCTTTTGTTTCCTCCATCTCTGCTGAATATACTCCTATAGTCAGTCTCTTCTCCCGGATCCTCTCTATGTGTACAAACCATTTCAGCACACCACTTACCTCTCTCTGACTTTTTCTACATAAACCATTCCTCTCTCTCATTTCTGCTCACACCCGCATGTTGTCCTCATGTATTTCATTCCTAACACACTCATTCTCTCCTTTATATTTCCATTTAGAGACCACTGCTCTATACATTCAACATCTTCGGGACTACTGTGCTATCTTTGTCGTCACAGATAGTGGCTCCTCATCCACCCAGGACCCCACAAACACCCAGTGATTCACTGTGGCTCCTATGGTTTCATTCGCTGGATATCCTCTCCCAAGTATGCAAAATACCCTACTTCCTCCAATTTTTCTCCATTTAAATGAACACTCAAACCGAAATGTCTCTCCTCCCTGATGACTCTCATTACCTTACTTTCTCCCTATTGATGTTCAGTTTATTACATCCTCATTCTTTTCCAAACTTATGCACCAGCTTCTGTAGTATGTCACTCGAGTCCGCCACCAGAGCCGTGTCTTCTACGAAAATCATCTGGTTCACCTCCAAGCGCCCCCCCCCCCCCCCCCCTCTCTCTCTCTCTCTCTCTCTCTCTCTCTCTCTCTCTCTCTCTCTCTCTCTCTCTCTCTCTCTCTCTCTCTCTCCCATCCAAACACACAGCAGACCCACCTCTTTCTCCTAAGCCATAACGTTTACCTTCCTCACCACCTCATCCATAAACAGACCAAACAGCCATGGTGGCATTACACACCTCCCAAGCAGACTTACCTTCAACCAAAGCCGCTTACACTTTTTTTTTTCCTACTCGTAAGCATGCCTTACTGTCATGATGAAACATCCCCACTGCTTCCGGCAGCTCTCCTCCCTTGCACCATATGTTCGTTGCAATTTCACACACACACACACACACACACACACGCACACACACACACACACACACACATTTTATATATGTATACATATATTGGCTATGTATTACACACATGTGCACTTATTTTCACTGTACTCGGAGAATCGAACCCTGGACCTTCAGTGTGGCAGCCAGGTAGCCTATCCCCCGGGCCGGAATGAGCTACTAAACAGCATCTCCTCCGTAACTACTGGCTGATTCACGGTTCTCGCTGATGCATCACGTATCCTGGGGTTTAGGCTACCTGGCTACCACACATATGGTCCTGGGCTCGATTCTACGGATATACTTGATATATATATATATATATATATATATATATATATATATATATATATATATATATATATATATAATTATTTTTTTGAATTTTGCTTTGTCGCTGTCTCCCGCGTTTGCGAGGTAGCGCAAGCAAACAGGCGAAAGAAATGGCCCAACCGACCCCCATACACATGTATATACATACACGTCCACACACGCAAATATACATACCTATACATCTCAATGTACACATATATATACACACCCAGACACATACATATATACCCATTCACACAATTCACACTGTCTGCCTTTATTCATTCCCATCGCCTCCTCGCCACACATGAAATACTATCCCCCTCCCCCTTCATGTGTGCGAGGTATCGCTAGGAAAAGACAACAAAGGCCCCATTCGTTCACACTCAGTTTCTAGCTGTCATGCAATAATGCCCGAAACCACAGCTCCCTTTCCACATCCAGGCCCCACACAACTTTCCATGGTTTACCCCAGACGCTTCACATGCCCTGATTCAATCCACTGACAGCACGTCAACCCCGGTATACCACATCGATTCAATTCACTCTGTTACTTGCTCGCCTTTCACCCTCCTGCATGTTCAGGCCCCGATCTTTCAAAATCTTTTTCACTCCATCTTTCCACCTCCAATTTGGTCTCCCACTTCTCCTCATTCCCTCCACCTCCGACACATATATCCTCTTGATCAATCTTTCCTCACTCATTCTCTCCATGTGCCCAAACCATTTCAAAATACCCTCTTCTACTCTCTCAACCACGCTCTTTTTATTTCCACACATCTCTCTTACCCTTACATTACTTACTCGATCAAACCACCTCACACCACACATTGTCCTCAAACATCTCATTTCCAGCACATCCACCCTCCTGCGCACAACTCTATCCATAGCCCACGCCTCGCAACCATACAACATTGTTGGAACCACTATTCCTTCAAACATACCCATTTTTGCTTTCCGAGATAATGTTCTCGACTTCCACACATCCTTCAAGGCTCCCAGAATTTTCGCCCCCTCCCCCACCCTATGATTCACTTCCGCTTCCATGGTTCCATCCGCTGCCTGATCCACTCCCAGATATCTAAAACACTTTACTTCCTCCAGATTTTCTCCATTCAAACTTACCTCCCAATTGACTTGACCCTCAACCCTACTGTACCTAATAATTAACCTTGCTCTTATTCACATTTACTCTTAACTTTCTTCTTTCACACACTTTACCAAACTCAGTCACCAGCTTCTGCAGTTTCTCACATGAATCAGCCACCAGCGCTGTATCATCAGCGAACAACAACTGACTCACTTCCCAAGCTCTCTCATCCCCTACAGACTTCATACTTGCCCCTCTTTCCAAAACTCTTGCATTCACCTCCCTAACAACCCCATCCATAAACAAATTAAACAACCATGGAGACATCACACACCCCTGCCGCAAACCTACATTCAATGAGAACCAATCACTTTCCTCTCTTCCTACACGTACACATCCCTTACATCCTCGATAAAAACTTTTCACTGCTTCTAACAACTTGCCTCCCACACCATATATTCTTAATACCTTCCACAGAGCATCTCTATCAACTCTTATCATATGCCTTCTCCAGATCCATAAATGCTACATACAAATCCATTTGCTTTTCTAAGTATTTCTCACATACATTCTTCAAAGCAAACACCTGATCCACACATCCTCTACCACTTCTGAAACCACACTGCTCTTCCCCAATCTGATGCTCTGTACATGCCTTCACCCTCTCAATCAATACCCTCCCATATAATTTCCCAGGAATACTCAACAAACTTGTACCTCTCTAATTTGAGCACTCACCTTTATCCCCTTTGCCTTTGTACAATGGCACTATGCAAGCATTCCACCAATCCTCAGGCACCCCACCAGTAGTCATACATACATTGAATATCCTTACCAACCAATCAACAACACAGTCACCCCCTTTTTTTAATAAATTCCACTGCAGTACCATCCAAACCCAGTGCCTTGTTGGCTTTCATATTCCGCAAAGCTTTTACTACTTCTTCTCTGTTTACCAAATCATTCTCCCTAACCCTCTCACTTTGCACACCACCTCAACCAAACACCCTATATCTGCCACTCTATCATCAAACACATTCAACAAACCTTCAAAATACTCACTCCATCTCCTTCTCAAATCACCACTACTTGTTATCACCTTCCCATTAGCCCCCTTCACTGATGCTCTTAACGCTACCTCGCTAAAGCGGGAAATGGCGAATAGTTTGAAAGAAAAAAAAAAAAAATATATATATATATATATTTTTTTTTTTTTTTTTTTTTTTTTATACTTTGTCGCTGTCTCCCGCGTTTGCGAGGTAGCGCAAGGAAACAGTCGAAAGAAATGGCTCAACCCCCCCCCCCATACACATGTACATACACACGTCCACACACGCACATATACATACCTACACAGCTTTCCATGGTTTACCCCAGACGCTTCACATGCCTTGCTTCAATCCACTGACAGCACGTCAACCCCTGTATACCACATGACTCCAATTCACTCTATTTCTTGCCCTCCTTTCACCATCCTGCATGTTCAGGCCCCGATCACACAAAATCTTTTTCACTCCATCTTTCCACCTCCAATTTGGTCTCCCTCTTCTCCTCGTTCCCTCCACCTCCGACACATACATCCTCTTGGTCAATCTCTCCTCACTCATTCTCTCCATGTGCCCAAACCATTTCAAAACACCCTCTTCTGCTCTCTCAACCACGCTCTTTTTATTTCCACACATCTCTCTTACCCTTACGTTACTTACTCGATCAAACCACCTCACACCACACATTGTCCTCAAACATCTCATTTCCAGCACATCCATCCTCCTGCGCACATCTCTATCCATAGCCCACGCCTCGCAACCATACAACATTGTTGGAACCACTATTCCCTCAAACATACCCATTTTTGCTTTCCGAGATAATGTTCTCGACTTCCACACATTTTTCAAGGCTCCCAAAATTTTCGCCCCCTCCCCCACCCTATGATCCACTTCCGCTTCCATGGTTCCATCCGCTGACAGATCCACTCCCAGATATCTAAAACACTTCACTTCCTCCAGTTTTTCTCCATTCAAACTCACCTCCCAATTGACTTGACCCTCAACCCTACTGTACCTAATAACCTTGCTCTTATTCACATTTACTCTTAACTTTCTTCTTCCACACACTTTACCAAACTCAGTCACCAGCTTCTGCAGTTTCTCACATGAATCAGCCACCAGCGCTGTATCATCAGCGAACAACAACTGACTCACTTCCCAGGCTCTTTCATCCACAACAGACTTCATACTTGCCCCTCTTTCCAAAACTCTTGCATTCACCTCCCTAACAACCCCATCCATAAACAAATTAAACAACCATGGAGACATCACACACCCCTGCCGCAAACCTACATTCACTGAGAACCAATCACTTTCCTCTCTTCCTACACGTACACATGCCTTACATCCTCGATAAAAACTTTTCACTGCTTCTAACAACTTGCCTCCCACACCATATATTCTTAATACCTTCCACAGAGCATCTCTATTAACTCTTATCATATGCCTTCTCCAGATCCATAAATGCTACATACAAATCCATTTGCTTTTCTAAGTATTTCTCACATACATTCTTCAAAGCAAACACCTGATCCACACATCCTCTACCACTTCTGAAACCACACTGCTCTTCCCCAATCTGATGCTCTGTACATGCCTTCACCCTCTCAATCAGTACCCTCCCATATAATTTACCAGGAATACTCAACAAACTTATACCTCTGTAATTTGAGCACTCACTCTTATCCCCTTTGCCTTTGTACAATGGCACTATGCAAGCATTCCGCCAATCCTCAGGCACCTCACGAGTCTTACATACATTAAATAACCTTACCAACCAGTCAACAATACAGTCACCCCCTTTTTTAATAGATTCCACTGCAATACCATCCAAACCTGCTGCCTTGCCGGCTTTCATCTTCCGCAAAGCTTTTACTACCTCTTCTCTGTTTACCAAATCATTTTCCTTAACCCTCTCACTTTGCACACCACCTCGACCAAAACACCCTAAATCTGCCACTCCGTCATCAAACACATTCAACAAACCTTCAAAATACTCACTCCATCTCCTTCTCACATCACCACTACTTGTTATCACCTCCCCATTTGCGCCCTTCACTGAAGTTCCCATTTGCTCCCTTGTCGTACGCACTTTATTTACCTCCTTCCAGAACATCTTTTTTTTCTCCCTAAAATTTAATGATACTCTCTCACCCCAACTCTCCTTTGCCCTCTTTTTCACCTCTTGCACCTTTCTCTTGACCTCCTGTCTCTTTCTTTTATACTTCTCCCACTCAATTGCATTTTTTCCCTGCAAAAATCGTCCAAATGCCTCTCTCTTCTCTTTCACTAATAATCTTACTTCTTCATCCCACCACTCACTACCCTTTCTAATCAACCCACCTCCCACGCTTCTCATGCCACAAGCATCTTTTGCGCACTCCATCACTGATTCCCTTAATACATCCCATTCCTCCCCCACTCCCCTTACTTCCATTGTTCTCACCTTTTCCCATTCTGTACTCAGTCTCTCCTGGTACTTCCTCCCACAAGTCTCCTTCCCAAGCTCACTTACTCTCACCACCCTCCTCACCCCAACATTCACTCTTCTTTTCTGAAAACCCATACAGATCTTCACCTTAGCCTCCACAAGATAATGATCAGACATATATATATATATATATATATATATATATATATATATATATATATATATATATTTTTTTTTTTTTTTTTTTTTTCATACTATTCGCTATTTCCCGCGATAGCGAGGTAGCGTTAAGAACAGAGGACTGGGCCTTTGAGGGAATATCCTCACCTGGACCTCTTCTCTGTTCCTTCTTTTGGAGAAAAAAAAAAAAAAAAACGAGAGGGGAGGATTTCCAGCCCCCCGCTCCCTTCCCTTTTAGTCGCCTTCTACGACACGCAGGGAATACGTGGGAAGTATTCTTTCTCCCCTATCCCCAGGGATATATATATATATATATATATATATATATATATATATATATATATTGGAAAGGATCACAATTTTGTGCGTGATCAAGTATATTCCTGTGAGTCTACGGGGAAAATGAAACACGATAAGTTCCCTAGTGCACTTTCGTGTAATAATCACATCATCAGGGGAGACACAAGAGAGAAATATAAGTCATTTGATATACAACTAAGAGACGTAGCTAGGACGCCATATGGTAAACATGCGATTGTCCAATATATATATATATATATATATATATATATATATATATATATATATATATATATATATATGTGGATAGAAGGGACTCCTGGAGCTGGAAGGTTAGGTATTTCATTATATTCGAAGTCTATAACTTGATTGTTATTAGTATAGAGGGAAGTGAGGGTTGCT
>NC_092241.1:37579796-37684796 GCF_036320965.1 Panulirus ornatus | reverse complement strand
AGACGGAGAGATTGATGGATGAGATGGTGCTATTATAGGGATGCCGTGGATAACATTCTGAATAATTACATTATTATATCGGACTTCTGAGAGGATTATCTTGTTTATGTAAGCACAAACAGGTGTGAGGAATTACTATATTGTGAGTGTTCGAAAAGCATGAGATATATTGAGGCAAGATGAGGGATATGTGGAATTACTCGCAAGATAAGACACCAGTTGTTTATCTATCAGCCAATTCGTCGATATCAACGAGAGGATAAAGATGATATTCCCATGGGAGGAAAGCGCACACTTCACTAAATAAATGGAAGAAATTCAGAAAGAAAATATTTTGTTAGGGATGAACTCTTTTCCTCTTGAATGCCGTTGGTGCTAACCGGTTAGAAATAAGATTATGTTGTACCGATACTATCTGGCAAAGTAGGTCAAACTCAAGTCTGACACAATTGCTCAAGTAAAGGGGTACGTGCTGGTCGTCGAGTGGCTTATGGCAAACCGTAGCCGGTGAAACATCCCGTTAAACATAGCTGAAAAAGTTTTTAGAGATAAAAAAAAGGCAGAAATATGAATAACAAAATAAAGAGTCTTCACAATAAAATCGAAAAGTGTTAAGCTAAAGATGGATGGGTTCATAACATTTGCCAGAATGAAAAACCAAGAAATGATTGCAATACCGGTGGTCATGAATGAGATGGAGTATAGAAGATACACACACAGCTGAGGCAATGTTGTACGGTATGACGCATGACGCAAGGATAGACTATAGAATTAAACTTTTATGCTGTATACTGTAATACACATGAGAGTATGGTTAGAACTAATAGAAAAAGAAGAGGTGACAATTTCTTCAGGTGCTTAGAAAGCAGATTGAAAACATGAACTTTGGAATGGTATGTACGGATCCTGCAAAACAAATCGTGGAGGCCAATGATAAGCCACATGGAAAAGAAAGTGACAGGGAGAGGAATACTTCTGTTGGTTCTGTTGAAGGAGACTTCAGTAATTTATTAATCTCTTGGAAGATGATTAGGAGGGAAGCAGCTCACATATGTTACCTGAAGAATATTTCTTCACCATGCTGAAGATCAACAGAACGTAGGCAAGTATATCTGGAATTAGCATTGATTTACGACTGAGAGATTTCATGCTTTCTCGTGAAGTAGATGGGAAACTGGTAACTAGCAGTGAAGCGTTGGCAGAGTGGTAACTTCGCGTTCATGATCACGACAAGGGGAAAAAAAATCTTTCTGCTTTGACAAAGCTAGGGAAAGGCATATAAAAGTTAAGAATGTATACGAATAAGTGGGCTAACAACTTATGCCGTCTTGGTACATCGGTAAACTTATTGCGTACATCGCCCAGTGAAGACGGTTTGGGGGGGGGGGTTAGAACTGACACAGAGAATAATTCAGTAATGACACATCGCTGTCTGTGGAAGAAATGTGCAGATATACGAGCTGATATAACGTATATGGTCGTCGTACAGTGGTAAGTTAACTTGTAAATCACCTGGTAGAGGCGGTGGTGGAGTTATGAGCCTTGTAACATAGATCCACTAAATTACACTCACAATTTTCTATGGCTTTTGATTATTCCTTACTGTAATGGAGTCGTTGAACTCCGTGACTCGCTCACTCCTTGGCGAGGGCGAGAATGGACTTGCGGCTCGTGGATTGCGGCCAACCCAATTTGTGCGAGGCGTTCTCTCTTTTACTGTCGTTTTCTGACAAAATTGAATTGCATGAGGTGGCTGAATGACTTCCAGGCGTGAACCTCTCCGTGGGGCATGTAAGATACAGCAGTGCAATACTGAGAGGAGAATATAAGCACTTCCTTGTGCAGTCGCCGCCACTTGCAGCGGCGTCAATCCTCTCCATCCGGGAGGTGTGGACCCTGAGGGTATCGACTCGCTGTTTCCAAGCTTTTACTAGTGACCTGGGGCGGGGGAGCGGGTGACGGACGACTGGGGCTGGTGTGTCAGGGGGGTGACAAGGTAACAAGGTAAGGAGGGAAGATTGGAGGTGAGTGAGGGAGGAGTACGTTGATAGTTGACGCCTATATACAACGTAATATTTCATGAAGTAATTATAGAAAATAAGTCGACTAAGCAAATTTGCTGAGAGTGATGTTGATCGCAAATAAGGTCGTGTTTCGCGGCTTGTGCTGCCGGTCTGAATTAATCCAGGATAATGCAACTCCTACCAACCCACCACCACACACACACACACACACACACACACACACACACACACACACACACATATGAGGCCATGTCCTTCCCCCCATCCACCCATCCACAGAGGCAAATGTCACCAGCTTTACACCTGCTGGGTTTGTCGTACGAAGTAGCTCCTACGAGCCTATGTAGCAGGTGAAGGACGCATTTGAATAGCTACATAACCATTTCGCTCTCTGTATGACTGCCCAGGAAACTGTCAAACATTTTTAAGTATAAAGAAAATGAAAAAAAGGAATATCGTTTTGCAACGCATCAACTGTTCCATGTAATGTTTCACAGTTTACAACTTGTAACCAAAGTATGGTGTTGGCTGTGAGGTGGCGGTGTGCTCAGTGAGGTGTTGTGATGTCAGGAGAAGTGGTGGGGTCAGCACCACACAGGTGCACTCATATGTTGTGGTCAGAAAGCAATATTTATTATGGTGGTGTAGATACTACATCGTGGTGTTGGTTTGGTTTGGGTAAAGCCCTAACGAATCCTGTCCGTCGTTGTGTCATGTAGAAATATGACATGTGATCCGTGTCAAGTTTTCGGAAGCAGAGCATGAAGATGTTTACCGCTGTATGCTCAGAGACGTGATTTGTGCTAGGTCACCTGATGTTTCTAATGATATGCGGGATTCAACAGATTATAGAATAGTATTGCGTATGGCAGATTGAACAATGTGGTAAAATGGGCATGAATAACCAAATGTCGGCTGGGCAGATAATAAACATTGTCATTTTTCCATTTTTCACTTATACTATTAGTAAAGTGTTGATGGCGTTGGGTATATTCGAAAAGATATTTCAGAGTTCATCTCCAAGGTGAAGTAATATAAAGCGTTCCTTGTAATCTTACTGACTAATGCCAAACTTGATATCTGAGTCATTCATGACGACTCCCAGCTGATGTGTGACCCATCCAGCGGTGATCACCACCGCCACCACAGAACCTCACCACACCACACCACACCACACCACATCACACTCACCCCACACACCACACCACACTCACGCCACACTCCATGAAAAATCCCATCACTGGCCTCATTTTTCCTGACGTTTTACATTTTGCTATGCTTTTTACGTGTTGAGTCACCGCCACGTCTTCACATTACTGGGAACCAATGAAATCTGATTAATGAACATAACTTCCACGAGCAATGCAAAACCACGTGTTGAACATACGTACTGAAGGATCTTTAAAAGATAAAATTTTTGGAAATTTTCGTTCTGTGGTGTACATGGATTGTACTTTAGATAAGTATCCCTTTATGTCTACCATGATATTACAGTGAGTCTTCAACAGGACCAGCCTGTATGAGGAATTATTTAAGATAACGTATTCCATCTATTGTATTTGAACAGTTAAGCCACAATGCAGAAAACTGGGGTGGTGTGCAGGATGGCAAACAGAAAGAAACCAATGAATATACAAAACGACAACCTGCTAGACATTACAGTATAACCTCGTCACTAATGTTATCTTAATGCATTTTCTTTTAAATGTCTTCGTTTCGCTGTTCATGCTTGCATCGTCAGAAGCGGCCCGACACATCATGCTTCACTTTACCCTCACGTCACGTTTCTTTCCCACCACCCTCACTCCTCCACCAACCCCGCTCATGGTGACTCCACCTCTGGTGGTTAAATCATCATCAAGTGATGGGTTTCATCATTCATCATTATTAGTCTTTAATAAAAGCCACTTCCATTTATGAACATTTATCATTTCCCACTTGGGTCAAGGTAGCGCCGATACCACAGTCAATATATCGCTTGTGTCACAGGATGACTGACGTGGTCTCACGACCTGAGCTCAGACGACGCCTCTGTTTACCCACGTTTGGCTTCGAACTCACGAGTTGATGATACTCTCAGGTCCACAGCCATGGAAAGGAAGGAGTGACATGGCAATAACTTGTTAGTTTATCGAACCCGAAGTGAACACCACATAACAGCGAGGCGTTGTGGATAAGAGTAACAACCTCGATGTGATAAGCAAGACTTTGGACAGTTAAAACTTGGAAGTGGCTTTAAGTGAAGGCTTCGAAGTGGTGAGCTGATTCTCCCTGTTCCCACACTTAATGGAGAGGAATGACAGAATGAGAAGTGCTTACTGTCATGGTTGGAGGTGGAGGTGGATGAACGCTGGAAGGCCTAGAGTGAGGGGCGTTGATACACCACTAACCGCTCAGTGGTGTATACATGTGACCACACATTACGGCCAGAGCTTCAGTCCACAGATTGTTTACTGGTATGAATTTGTTCTGAGTACGTGGAAAACTACTTCGGAATTCTTTCAGGAGCGAGTTAATCAGCACTTTCAAAAGATAGTGAGGACGATGAGAGAGAGAGAGAGAGAGAGAGAGAGAGAGAGAGAGAGAGAGAGAGAGAGAGAGAGAGAGAGAGAGAGAGAGAGCTGCAGATTACTGTTGATACTATGTCAAGTTTTTGCTGCCTCGCCAGCTCACTCACCTTGGTGGCTGCCGCTGCTAACACGTGACACATGTACGGCTACAACTACGTCACTGTCCACCACCACTCCCCACGTTCCCGTCAGTAGCGAGATCTTCTGATGACCCCACTAAGCCCAAGGGTCACAACAAGCAGACGATCATCCCTGTACAGTACACGAACTCCCGGAGAAACGCTGCACTAGACCGAAAGCAACTTTATTTTGTCTTTCACATTCTCGTCACCTGGAAAAAGTTCCTCAGATACTTACTCTTCTGTTCGCTTGGTAGTCGCTGTCACGATTGATTTATAAACAACCTTATTACAACAAGTAACACGTTCGTGCGACACTTGAGCCATCCCTCTGGGTGATTCCAACAATTTCAACTTACTTAAGCATCAGTGTGGAAATGAAATGTAAACCTATTGTGAACCGTTCATTTCGTAATGACTATGTAAACTTCGAGCCTCATAGGGGCACTAGAAATGTAGCGTTTTAGATGAAGGTTCCTTTACGCTCATTCTCTAAACTGTACCGAATCTGAATGAGCGCCATTTGTGTTTGAGGAATCTAAGTAAATTCATTCCATTCATGGTTACGTGGGCGGAACTTTCTTGACCATATGATGATATATGTATACGGAGAATCATTCCATTCTGAACATAATTCCTCTTGAATTATATTCAAGGATATATAACTACTTCCGCTGTGGACACGTTTCGGGAAAGGGTCGTATATGCAGTGAATACACGTGTGTATGATCTTAGAATTATCATGAACACCTCTAGCAAGTGTTCAAGACTTCGATTCGTGGCTACAATTTAATGGTCAGGGCTCTGCCGGCTCTGGCAGTCGATAGGCGTAAAGCCCAAATAACTGAACAACCAACCAGCTATGGTTACGTAAAGACGTTTGCAGACCTATCGAACTGTACTTACTAGTCACATAGAGCTTACCGACGGTATAAGACTCTCAGTATAAACTCGATGATAGTGTTGCACCGGCAAATGGACAGACGTAGTGTGTTCTGCCATTGTTGAACTACCAAAGGGCTGGTATTGAAATGACAGACAGCAATTGAACCGGTTTGGTTTGTTTATCTCCGGTGCCATTTACCTAGGGGGCCAGCCCGGCAGCTGCACTTTTCAATCCGATTCACAGTAGTGTATATTGCCTAAGACGTGGCCACCGGCTATACGATGCCCAGGGCGAAGAGTTGCAGAACGATGGACTTAACCCCGTCAAAGGAAGACCTCCCTCAGGAGGTGGAGCTGGGAGATATTTTCAAGTTGGTAAAGTTTAAGCTTCCTGAGGGATACAACATTCATTCAGAAGCTTTCACTGTTGTGAAGACGTAGATATTTCTATACAGGACAGCTTCAGGACACGGCCAGTTTTGATTACACATGACCAGGAGGCCCAAGCTGATCTGGAGAAAGAACATCAGCTGGGAGGAGTTGCAGACACGCAAGTAAAACTGACCATGCATGCAAGGATGACCAAGACGGTAATGCAAGGGCACACTCTAGATCCTTTTAGTCTAATGAAGAGGCTCCCTCTTTAGGTGAGTGCAAATGTTAGGCCTGTAGGCAAAGACCAACCCCTCTAGCAAGGAGATGCTACACTGAGAAGAAGAGATGCCGGAGGAAGTAATGGCAGGACATTAAGGAATCTAAACCGATAAAGCGTTACAGGTTTCATGGGCCTTAGAATTTCAGAGCCAGCTACTGTCTACAAGAAGCACCCAACTGGAAAATGTGGAGAAAGGTGACTAACTTAGGTGGTGATACAGGCCATATGTCCCAGTTGTTAGGGAGATGGTTTTGCTGTGACTGGAAACTGTCCACTGTGGCCACGATTCATATTTTAGAGAGAGTGTGACTTCATTGGACGTCACTTTATCCCTTCTTCTCCTGGGTTGAGTCTGAACACGCCAGGAGCTTCATGTGAACCCAAAAGTACACTAGACTTCCCACATTCTCATATGAAAAAGTTCCCAGAACCTCATCTCAAGAGGGAGAGCAATAAGAGCCCATATTGGCTTAGATTTTCGATTAATGGTTATAACTTGACGTTAACGGCCTTGATAACCCTGGTAGTCAATAACACTAAGATCATATAACCTATCAGCCAGCCCAACCAACCGTTCCTTAGAGAATTGAAGCTTCACAACGTAGTACCCAAACAGAGACTCCCAGATAGGCCTGGAAAAAAAAATAAATCACAGGCAACTCCAGCGAGATAAAAAGCGGTTCATTAGGAGAGAACACGAAAAATTGCATTTACTGATAAGATCGGCAGATAGTACAAAGAACGATTTATAAATAGTGTGCCAGAACGTCATATTTCTAGAGTAGGTTGCCTCTGTTTTCGAACCCTTTTAAACAACACGTCAGAAATTTACAAGAGGATGACGCTTGCCTCTAGCAAGAGACTAAGGGGAAAAAAGAGAAAAATGGAATCTTTCTTTTTTTCTCAAAAGAATCACATAACACACAACCAGACACCAACATAGAACACAAAGGGAGAGAGACAGAAAAGGAGAGAGAGAGAAATGCACACACACACACACACACACACACACACACACACACACACACACACACACACACACACACACATGCACACACGTACTTATTATTTATCATACTTTGACGCTGTCTCCCGCGTTAGCGAGGTAGCGCAAGGAAATAGACGAAAGAATGGCCCAACCCACCCACATACACATGTAAATACATAAACGCCCACACACGCACATATACATACCTATACATTTCAACGTATACATACATATACATACACAGTATACATACACAGGCACATACATATATACACATGTACATATTCATACATGCTACAATCATCCATTTCCGCCGACACCCATCCCCACATGAAATGACACCTCCCTCCTTCGCGTGAGTGCGAGGCAGTCCTAGGAAAAGACAACAAAGGCCACATCCTTTCACACTCAGTCTCTAGCTGTCATGTGAAATGTACCGAAACCACAGCTCCCTTTCCACATCTAGGCCCCACAAAACTTTACATGGTTTACCCCAGACGCTTCACATCCCCTAGTTCAATCCATTGAGAGCACGTCGACCCCGGTATACCACATCATTTCAATTCACTCTATTCCTTGCGCGCCTTTCACCCTCTTGTATGTTCAGGCCCCGATCACTCAAAATCTTTTTCACTCCATCCTTCCACCACCAATTTGGTCTCCCCCTTCTCCTCGTTCCCTCCACCTCTGACACATATATCCTATTTGTGAATCTCTCCTCACTCATTCTCTCCATGTGACCAAACCATTTCACTGTACCCTCTTCTGCTCTCAACCGCACTCTTTTTATTACCACACATCTCTCTTACCCTTTCATCTCTTACTCGATCAAACCACCTCACACCATATATTGTCCTCAAACATCTCATTTCAGACACATCCACCCTCCTCCGCACATCCCTATCTACAGCCCACGCCTCGCAACCATGTAACATTGCTGGAACCACTATTCCTTCAAACATACCCAATTTTACTCTCTGAGATAACGTTCTCGCCTTCCACACATTCTTCAACGCTCCCAGAACCATTACTCCGTCCCCCACCCTGTGACTCACTTCCACTTCCATGG
Organism: Panulirus ornatus; assembly: GCF_036320965.1. Classification (NCBI taxonomy): domain Eukaryota; kingdom Metazoa; phylum Arthropoda; class Malacostraca; order Decapoda; family Palinuridae; genus Panulirus; species Panulirus ornatus. The sequence continues at coordinate 37,676,486 of NC_092241.1, read as the reverse complement.
GTCCATCCGCTGCCAAATCCACTCCCAGATATCTAAAACACCAATTCCTCCAGTTTTTCTCCATTCAAACTTACCTCCCAGTTGACTTGTCCCTCAACCCTACTGTACCTAATAACCTTGCTCTTATTCACATTTATTCTCAGCTTTCTCCTTTCACACACTTTACCTAACTCAGTCACCACACACACACACACACATTATATATATATATATATATATATATATATATATATATATATATATATATATATATATATATATATATATATATATATATCCCTGGGGATAGGGGAGAAAGAATACTTCCCACGTATTCCTGCGTGTCGTAGAAGGCGACTAAAAGGGGAGGGAGCGGGGGGCTGGAAATCCTCCCATCTCGTTTTTTTTTTTTTTAATTTTCCAGAAGAAGGAACAGAGAAGGGGGCCAGGTGAGGATATTCCCTCAAAGGCCCAGTCCTCTGTTCTTAACGCTACCTCGCTAACGCGGGAAAGGGCGAATAGTTTAATATATATATATATATATATATATATATATATATATATATATATATATATATATATATATATATATATATATATATATATATCCCTCACTCTCTGCTGACCAATATGGATGTGAGGAACGTGCTCCTAAGCAAACTGTGTTGATGCCTGTGTGTGTATCCTCAGTTGTGTGAAAATGTTTATGTTTGTTTAGATCCTGCGTCCATCAGCATATAAAAACAACACCATGAAAGTGCTGAAACAAAAGTAACATTTGTGCAGAGCACAGGAAAAATCTCGTTCCACTTGTGATTGTAGGGAAATGCATACAAATAGGCTAAGCCTTTATCACTTGTTCCGTCGAGCGAGTGCCTACCAGGAAAAGGAGAGAATGAGTGAGAGAAAGATTGACAAAGAGGACATATGTGTCAGAGGTGGAAGGAACGAGGAGAAATGGGAGACCAAATTGAAGGTGGAAAGATGGAGTGAAAAAGATTTTGAGCGATCGGGGCCTGAACATACAGGAGTATGAAAGGCTTGCAAGGAATAGAGTGAATTGGAACGATGTGGTATACCGGGGTCGATGTGCTGTCAATGGATTGAACCAGGGCATGTGAAGCGTCTGGGGTAAACCATGGATAGTTCTGTGGGGACTGGATGTGGAAAGGGAGATGTGGTTTCGGTGTGAACGAATGTGGCCTTTGTTGTCTTTTTCTAGCGCTATTTCGCGCGTTCGCGTGTGGGAGGGGAGTGCCATTTCTTGTGTGGCGTGGTGGTGACAGAAATGGATGAAGGCAGTAAGTATGAATATGTACATGTGTATATATGTATATATCTGTGTATGTATATGTATGTATACGTTGAAATGTATAGGGATGTATATGTGCATGTGTGGGTGTTGATGTATATACATGAGTATGTGGGTAGGTTAGGCCATTCTTTCGTCTGTTTCCTTGCTCTACCTCGCTAACGCGGGAGACAGCGAAAAAGTATGGTAAATGAATTAATGATAAATAAATAAATAAATGAACATATATATATATATATATATATATATATATATATATATATATATATATATATATATATATATATATATATATATATATATATATTTTTTTTTTGCTTTGTCGCTGTCTCCCGCGTTTGCGAGGTAGCGCAAGGAAACAGACGAAAGAAATGGCCCAACCCACCCCCATACACATGTATATACATACGTCCACACACGCAAATATACAATACCTACACAGCTTTCCATGGTTTACCCCAGACGCTTCACATGCCCTGATTCAATCCACTGACAGCACATCAACCCCGGTATACCACATCGCTCCAATTCACTCTATTCCTTGCCCTCCTTTCACCCTCCTGCATGTTCAGGCCCCGATCACACAAAATCTTTTTCACTCCATCTTTCCACCTCCAATTTGGTCTCCCACTTCTCCTCGTTCCCTCCACCTCCGACACATATATCCTCTTGGTCAATCTTTCCTCACTCATTCTCTCCATGTGCTCAAACCATTTCAAAACACCCTCTTCTGCTCTCTCAACCACACTCTTTTTATTTCCACACATCTCTCTTACCCTTACGTTACTTACTCGATCAAACCACCTCACACCACACATTGTCCTCAAACATCTCATTTCCAGCACATCCATCCTCCTGCGCACAACTCTATCCATAGCCCACGCCTCGCAACCATACAACATTGTTGGAACCACTATTCCTTCAAACATACCCATTTTTGCTTTCCGAGATAATGTTCTCGACTTCCACACATTCTTCAAGGCCCCCAGGATTTTCGCCCCCTCCCCCACCCTATGATCCACTTCCGCTTCCATGGTTCCATCCGCTGCCAGATCCACTCCCAGATATCTAAAACACTTCACTTCCTCCAGTTTTTCTCCATTCAAACTCACCTCCCAATTGACTTGACCCTCAACCCTACTGTACCTAATAACCTTGCTCTTATTCACATTTACTCTTAACTTTCTTCTTCCACACACTTTTCCAAACTCAGTCACCAGCTTCTGCAGTTTCTCACATGAATCAGCCACCAGCGCTGTATCATCAGCGAACAACAACTGACTCACTTCCCAAGCTCTCTCATCCCCAACAGACTTCATACTTGCCCCTCTTTCCAAAACTCTTGCATTTAATTCCCTAACAACCCCATCCATAAACAAATTAAACAACCATGGAGACATCACACACCCCTGCCGCAAACCTACATTCACTGAGAACCAATCACTTTCCTCTCTTCCTACAAGTACACATGCCTTACATCCTCGATAAAAACTTTTCACTGCTTCTAACAACTTTCCTCCCACACCATATATTCTTAATACCTTCCACAGAGCATCTCTATCAACTCTATCATATGCCTTCTCCAGATCCATAAATGCTACATACAAATCCATTTGCTTTTCTAAGTATTTCTCACATACATTCTTCAAAGCAAACACCTGATCCACACATCCTCTACCACTTCTGAAACCACACTGCTCTTCCCCAATCTGATGCTCTGTACATGCCTTCACCCTCTCAATCAATACCCTCCCATATAATTTACCAGGAATACTCAACAAACTTATACCTCTGTAATTTGAGCACTCACTCTTATCCCCTTTGCCTTTGTACAATGGCACTATGCACGCATTCCGCCAATCCTCAGGCACCTCACCATGAGTCATACATACATTAAATAACCTTACCAACCAGTCAACAATACAGTCAACCCCTTTTTTAATAAATTCCACTGCAATACCATCCAAACCTGCTGCCTTGCCGGCTTTCATCTTCCGCAAAGCTTTCACTACCTCTTCTCTGTTTACCAAATCATTTTCCCTAACCCTCTCACTTTGCACACCACCTCGACCAAAACACCCTATATCTGCCACTCTATCATCAAACACATTCAACAAACCTTCAAAATACTCACTCCATCTCCTTCTCACATCACCACTACTTGTTTTCACCTCCCCATTTGCGCCCTTCAGTGAAGTTCCCATTTGCTCCCTTGTCTTACGCACTTTATTTACCTCCTTCCAGAACATCTTTTTATTCTCCCTAAAATTTAATGATACTCTCTCACCCCAACTCTCATTTGCCCTTTTTTTTTCACCTCTTGCACCTTTCTCTTGACCTCCTGTCTCTTTCTTTTATACATCTCCCACTCAATTGCATTTTTTCCCTGCAAAAATCGTCCAAATGCCTCTCTCTTCTCTTTCACTAATACTCTTACTTCTTCATCCCACCACTCACTACCCTTTCTAATCAACCCACCTCCCACTCTTCTCATGCCACAAGCATCTTTTGCGCAATCCATCACTGATTCCCTAAATACATCCCATTCCTCCCCCACTCCCCTTACTTCCATTGTTCTCACCTTTTTCCATTCTGTACTCAGTCTCTCCTGGTATATATATATATATATATATATATATATATATATATATATCTTCACTTATAATTACGCTTCAAAGGTGGTGTTTGTGCTTACTCCAAAATCAACACACCTGTGGCACCCCTTGAGGACTTTGAGTCCCCAAACATTGATGTTATTTGTCTGAGGATCTGTCTCCCATCTGCCACACTTTTCCTCTGTTTCGCTTACTGCTCTGCAAATTCTGTAGATTTTATATTTGAACTCCAGCCATGAGACGATGGCATCTTCTCACCCACAAGCCGATCCTCTGGGATATCAACGTTCACCATAGGGAATGGTTGCATTCCTTTTATCTATAGGGGTGGGAGGGGATTGAAGCCCTCACGTTCTAAGTTCTCAATGATTTGGAGCAAATTATTTCCCACTCTACCCATATTCCTGACCGCTGTAACTACTCTCCTGATATTCTGGACCTGTTTCTCACCGCCAATCAGTCTCGCTGTAACTATACAATCTCGCCCCCAGTTGGTTCATCTGACCACACTCTCATAGATGTATCTATTCTAACGGCACCTCCCTCTCCAGCAGCCCCGTCTAAGCGTAAATACTGGCACCTCAAGAAAGCTGACTGAAATAACTTACGAAAGTTATATTGTGACTTTCTGTTGGTAAATTACTGTCTCTTATGTGGTGATGCTTCTATCTTCGCCAAACGCATAGCAAAGGTAATTGTTGCTGAAATGGAAGTATTTATGTCTTCTCCCTCCAAGACGACCTCTTCCTCCAATCCATGGTTCAACCGTTCCTGTTCTCAGGCCATGCAGACTAGGGATCAGACATATAAGGCTTGGAGAAACTCTCCTTCATCCGACTCCCATTCAGCATTTATTACTGTCTTTTATCACCACAAGCATGTTATCCGTGAGACGAAGCGTTTGTTTATTCAAAAGAAGTGCGATAACCTCTCCTCGTCCTCCAGTAATAGGTTTTTCTGGTCTTTACCTAAGGGCATCGCTAGCAACTTACGTCGTTCTACCTTTTCTTCACTATTCCGTTCTGACGGTACTGTAGCTGTCTCTTCCGTAGACAAAGCAGCTCTCTTTGGTTCCCGTTAGTCCTCTAACTCCACCCCCTGATGCTCCTCTTATTAATCCTGTGCCCCTTCCCATAATCTTCTTTCAGACATAAAAGCACTTCTCTCTCTGAAAGAGTGTGCCTCAGAACTTGCCCTTGTGCTTGTTCGTCTGTTTCGCTTCTGTTTAGAGTTCGTAACTTTTTCTTCTTGGAGTCATGATTTGGTACATACTATCCCTAAGGAGGGCGACTGTTCTAGCCCGTCGAACTATCGTCCTTTTCCTCTGACATCTACCATTTCCAAAGTCTTGAATCCTTCCTCAACTCCCATATCCTTAGACATCTTTAATCTCTTCTCTCTGATCGTCAGTATGCCTTCCGAAGGGTGATACCCAGTGGTGATTTCTTTCCTACCTTACCGATATCTGAATATCATCCCTGAAAAACTTTGAGGAATATCATGTAGTTGCCCCTGACATGTCAAAAGCTTTTGATCAGGCTTGACATCTGAGTCTCGTCTTTAAGCTCTCCTCTTTTGGCTTCCCTCCCTTACTTTGCTCCCTCATACTTAGCTTCCTCTCTAGCCACTCCATCTCCATGGTTGTTGATGATCAGCCTATCCCCCTTTCTCCATCAACAGCAGTGTCCCTCAAGGTGTTGTCCTGTACCCTGTACTTTTTAACCTTTTTATCAACAATTTCCTCTCCCGCAAGTAAGCAAATGCACTCATACGGTGACGACTCAACACTGCATTCTTTCACATTCTGCGGTTCTCCTTCTCTTTATCTCACTCGATATGCAACATCTTCGATACACTCAGACTTGGACAGGATATCTTAGTGTGGTAAACAAAATTTGATTAAATTTGATGCCTCCAAGACCCAGCTTCTACCCGTCTCTCTATCGAAAATTCCTGACAGTCTTCTTCTCTCCTTTGATAGTTCTTTACTCAGTGAACATACTTGGTATTACTGTAATATCCACTCTTTCTTCGAAGGCCACATTATGGAAATAGTTAAATCGGCCTCTGAGAAACTGGGAGTCCTGTTTTGAAGTCAAAATTTCTTTTCTTCTGCTCCGTTTATGAAAAAGATTGATCCGTCCATGTGTTGGGTGGTTCTTGCTCTGCATCCTTAACTGGCAGAGTTGAGTCAAAAGCGGTCCGACTCATATACTCTCCCAGGCTAACTCCAATGGTTGATCCCCTTGCCCTACGATACCATATTGGTTCACTTTCCCTCTTCTGTAGATACGACTTTGGTTTTTGCTCCAGAGAGCTGGCTGCTTGCGTGCCCTCACCACTATAAAGACCATGTAATACTCGGCAAGCTGTTACGTCACATGAATTCTGTGTGGTCGTTTGATGACTGCTTCTTTATCTACACATCGAACCTTTGGAACTTTGTGCCCACTCATATCTTAACCAATAACTGTGACCTGGCACATATTGAAAGACAGATCTTCCACTTCCTCCAAAATTCGTAGATGCTTTCCCTTGTTTTCTTTTTTCATCCTTTTCATAATTCTTTCTATATTTCAGTTAAGGCCCGGCCATGATGTGGGCGTTTGTCCCTGACTGGATCCCTCAACGTAAAGAGATAGACAGAGAGATAGATATACCTAATTACCCAGTAATATCTAAGAAGAAATTTTTACCATTTCAGAACGTAGTGCTTGCCACTTGATTTAATCTTGCGTGATTAACAAAACTTTTTTTTTTTATTTGCTGCCGTGCTCATCTGAAAATTATTTTCGCTAGTTAATAAGGCTTCCCTTGCATGTTTCTGTAAGTATTACATGAATACATTTCCTTGGTAGGTTATCAAATAATTTTCCATCATTTTCAATCAGCTTTCGTAATTTCTTTCAGTACATCATCTTCGTATGAATCATGGTATTACTGCAGACTTAACCACTGCGTTCATCCGCTCTTGGATGCTTATAGACCAAGAATGTTGATCCTTATCCTGCAGGAGCCAGATCCTTGTCATGCATTCTAGGCAGCAGAGTTGGAGTTCTTTTTCACGCATGATGATCTAAATACTCGAGAGGGATAGGATGAGTTAGACACAGATAGATAGAACACACAGACCCAAGGTCCAAGCGGGCGGTCTGACCTAAATATTACTAAGAAGGAAACAAATGCAGTCCTCTTTAAAGCATTAGAAGAAAAGGATAGCAAAGCAAAGGCTCTCCCTCCACTTTCAACTCCCTCTAGCAACACGCTGGACTGGTAACAGGTTAGGATCAATACCTTGCAGGACTAATACGCCTAAAGAAAATTTTTGTAGAAAAGTCATAGGTTAGAATGAACGTGAATATGTCATGCATCCCATTACCAAATGCATACACTCCTTTACTTTTTGTTGTAAAGGCAATACTAAGGATAGACTTTGTGCTCCAACCTTGTGACTTACCATATTCATATTACTCCTAATGTAGAAAGACGCAATAAGATAAGATAAATACGAAGGTTGGGTCAATAATTCCTTCTCTTTCACTTAAAGCAGGCGACACAAGCTGATCACTGTCGTTAAGTTGCCACAAGATAGCCAGGGCAAGATTAGTGGTTGAGAAGATAGCATAATATACCATAAATCATGAGATTTCATGATTTATGAAAAGAATGATTTCGTACTGGGTTGTGACATGGGATGATCAAGCCTAATTTCAAACATATAAGTAGTGTTGCTGTGAACAACATGATCTGGTAGGTTATTCCATGCGTCAGTAATGTCGTCGGTAAAGAAATATATCGCACAATCCAGATGAACAATCCAGATGAACATGGCAGATGAACATGGTGACCTCAAAGTTTTAGTTTCTTCTCGTTCGTTGGTGGTGCTGTTGCTGCCGGAAAGAAATGTTCATTATCGAAGTAGTTGAATCCTTGAAGTATTTCTAAACATTCTGTTGACTTGCTCCCGAGTCGATTCTCGTAGTCTCTCCTCATATGGTTTGTTACGTAAGAAATTAATTTAGTTGCTCTTCGCCGCACCTGCTTCTAATTTAAGAGTATCATTATTTAGGTGGAGCGCCCAGAACTGCACTGCATAATTGAGGTGGAATCTAACTACACATAGGTATCATGGAAATATTACATCCTTGTTTTTATATGTAAAGTTTCTGTTGATAAATACTTACATCTTATTTGCTTTCTTGACTGCTTCGTTGCAACGCTGGGGGAATTTAAAGATGTTGGAGACATCGACCCGTAGACTCCACTTGAGTGTCCTTTATTTTAAGCCCATCAGTTGGTTATCGAATATCTTGCTGAGATTTCCTGCTTGCAGCAAGTGACATACACTGGCGTTGTATGGCATATACAATTTTCTAGACAATTCAGCTACTTCATCTAGATCCCATTGTAACCTTAGCCCAATTCTTTGTGTCATCTGCAAATATGGATATCAAGTTATTGAGCCTTACATCAGTAGCATTGATAGAAATGATGAAAAGTATAGGCCCCAGACCAGACCCCTTGTCTCTGCTTCCTATCACGTAATCAGGCTTTTATCCCGATTCTTATACAACCAGTAGGTCCCTGACTTTATGCGTCAGTTTAACATGAGGGACTTTGTCGCATGCTTTTTGGAGGTCTAGAAATATTACTTTTATTGGTTTAGTCTTGTCGTGGATACTGAATGATTTATGCTAAACTTCAGGGAGGTTTTTTTTAAGGCATAATCAGTATTTCCAACAGCTAATTATTGATCAGGATGTTGTTCCAGGTAAGATACGGTTTCATCGCTGATGATAGACTCCTGAGATTTGCATATAACATATCTAAGGGTAATAGGAAGGTAAATGCCAGACATTTCACGGCCGGCGTCTCTTTGTGAAAATAGGAGTAACGTCTTCCATTCTCCAGTCCTGTGGTACTCTTCTGTCGTAGGGAGATTTATTGACAAAGATAACGGGTACTGGCAATTTCATGTTTTTCGTTTTCAGTTACTTGTGGATAAAAACGATCAGGACTTGGACTTTATTGATCATCAGCTTATCTGTCTCCGTTAGTACTTCTCCAACTGTGATGGTAAAGTGTGGTGTCGTGGGTTTGTTTTTCATCACTGTCTCGTTTCGCTGCTTTCTGTTGTAAACACAGACCTGAAGCATTTGTTCACAGTTTTTGCTCTGCTTTCGTCATGAGAGAGAGCCTCCTTCATATCCCCCACTTTTCCAAGTTCTCTCACTCATACCACTTCTCTCACACTTTTACGGATCTCCTTGGTGTAGGGGTTAGCGTTACTGACCGTCATAGGTTGGAGCCCCGGTCGTGGCACCCAGCTGTTCATCCTCCCCAAAAGGACTTGTTGATAAAATGGGTACCTGGCATAGGCTAGTGTGTGTGTGTGTGTGTGTGTGTGTGTGTGTGTGTGTGTGTGTGTGTGTGTGTGTTTACATACATGTATGTGAGTAAGGACGTGACACGATAAAGTTTAAGTGGTTGGTAAGGCAACACAAGTGTAAAATTCTCTCCCGTAACACACACATGATAATCACATTTTTTATTTGTTCTTTCCTTATACTGCTACCAGACTTCTCACTCGTTTCACATAGAAATGACCAGACATTTCATCTGCCGCTCTATTCAACACGGTCCCATTCAACACCCAGTCTTCCGCATGTCTACCACTTAATAAACAGTTGATGAGCGTCCTCCAAACTCCAGTCATCTCCGTACACTTTGTATAGTGATTATCGCAGCATATATGTGATCACCATTCTCCTTTAAGTACTTAACACAACTGGACCCGCTTCTCAGTTACATGGGGGATCCAATCCCACCAGATATACCAACTATCATCACATCACCAACTCTTATATTCGGATTCTCTGGCATTATGATGAGATCCTCAGCCTCGAAACATTCCACACTTCATACACCTCCTCCAAATTTGATTTCTCCTTTTATCCCTACTCCTCTCACTTCTCTGTGCATAATCATATCCTGTTCTCTACTTCCTTTTTAATCCACAGTAATGTTGAACTCGGTTCCTTGTTTTTTTTCAACACTATCCCTGAGTTCCTCCCACATCCAAAGTGCCTCCCATTTCTTTGTTGTAATCATCCCCCAACCCCTGACCCTAGGCTTTGTCTCTGATACTCCCTCCGGACCTGATACATCCTTTTACTTCAACTATGTTTTGCCCAGAGCCAAATCAATCCAAGTTTCTCTCCTTAAGCGACAGCGCCCGTCTCCCCCTTCTCTCTCTCTCTCTCTCTCTCTCTCTCTCTCTCTCTCTCTCTCTCTCTCTCTCTCTCTCTCTCTCTCTCTCTCTCTCTCTCTCTCTCTCATCATGGGCCTTCATGACACCGTTTCCGATTCGTCATAATTTCAGTTGGTTTTGTCTCCGTCCCCTGAGGGTAATTACCATTTCATCGGTAAGTTACTTTTGGCTTTATTGACGAGTTATGACTGAGTTAGCATGTTGAATACCAGGTAGGCAGTATAGGACTGAAGGAGGCGAAATTTACATGTATATAGGAATCCGTTATGTAGATTCCGGGGCTGATGTCATCACTGCCGACTGCAGCAGGTTGTAGGAGTAACGTATCGTAGCTGTGTAGTGACTTCTACACAGTCTACCATATGGGAACCTTATGCCAACCAGACTGTTACACTGCCACCGTAAGGCACAGGGCGAATAACGGGTCTGATTCGACAGTTCAGATGTACGCTTGAATTTATTGGAATCTTTCTTTTTTTTTACGAGTTCATTATATATCTTATATTTTGTGGACATGAGATGTTCAATTATTCTTCGGCTTCATATGTAAATGTAACTTATATGACTGAGACAATTCTTACATTTAAGCAGGAGAGGCAGTCGTTTATTTTCATAGGAATTTCTTTTAAAGCTAATATTCCTACACCTATAAGTTACGACTTCACCCTTAAGGTCTGGTTTATCATTTCCTTTTTTTATGTCTCTGTTTTTTTTCGTGGCGTACGAGATCTTGTGTAATAACATTATTTCAAAGTTATGATGCAAAAAAAAAAAAGATAAACCGCAAATGTATTTCGAAATTTTCACTTATGCAAATAAGATTTTCTTAGATCCACAAACACATAAACCGCTGATATTCACTTGTATTTAACAAATACCTTGAATACAACGACAGAGCAGCAGCAATAGTGACTCGACAGTATGCAGGTTCTGTACCTAACATTAGAACGGTGAAGGTTGGATGATGTGATAACCATTACATGAGGCGACAGAAACACCAGAGTTGTCGAAGATGAAGAGAAGATGAAAACAGCAAAGGCAGAAGAATCAAGAAACAATGTCAGGTCATTGCAGTGTTACAACATGTTCCATTGTAACATCACAACTGTAAGGACAGAGAGATTACTAATACAACACTGGCTTAAGATAAAGACACACTGTACCATTTTGAGATGTGATAACGATAAGTTTTTAGATAACACGACACTGTTAAAACCATCACACCAAAACAATAGATCCAAGATGAATATTGTAGTTTGTAAATGAAAACGGTAATACCCAGATTAAAATCCAGTACACACACACACACACACACACAAACACACACACACACACACACACACACACACACACACACACACACACACACACCACACACACACACACATCGTATACTTTAAGCAGGAATGGGAGTTTGTCTGCCCAGCAGCTCAGTCTGCGACCAGCACTTCCTCGGTTGGAGCCCAGTCAAATTGGCTCTTTGATGTTGCAGTTCTCTTATCTCGTGTGCCACCTGACTTCTGTGGTAAACCTGGAGGGAAACTGTCTTCACTTTTTTGTCCTTATATATAAAGAAGTCCACTGGACGTTCTGTTGTGACCAGATACTAACCAGTGGTATGTTTAATATACCTGATCCACTGATATATATATATATATATATATATATATATATATATATATATATATATATATATATATATATATATATAGCGCAAGGAAACAGACGAAAGAAATGGCCCACCCACCCCCATACACATGTATATACATACGTCCACACACGCAAATATACATACCTACACAGCTTTCCATGGTTTACCCAAGAAGCTTCACATGCCCTGATTCAATCCACTGACAGCACGTCAACCCCGGTATACCACATCGATCCAATTCACTCTATTCCTTGCCCTCCTTTCACCCTCCTGCATGTTCAGGCCCCGATCACACAAAATCTTTTTCACTCCATCTTTCCACCTCCAATTTGGTCTCCCACTTCTCGTTCCCTCCACCTCCGACACATATATCCTCTTGGTCAATCTTTCCTCACTCATTCTCTCCATGTGCCCAAACCATTTCAAAACACCCTCTTCTGCTCTCTCTCATATATATATATATATATATATATATTTTTTTTTTTATACTTTGTCGCTGTCTCCCGCGTTTGCGAGGTAGCGCAAGGAAACAGACGAAAGAAATGGCCCAACCCCCCCCCCCATACACATGTATATACATACGTCCACACACGCAAATATACATACCTACACAGCTTTCCATGGTTTACCCCAGACGCTTCACATGCCTTGATTCAATCCACTGACAGCACGTCAACCCCGGTATACCACATCGCTCCAATTCACTCTATTCCTTGCCCTCCTTTCACCCTCTTGCATGTTCAGGCCCCTATCACACAAAATCTTTTTCACTCCATCTTTCCACCTCCAATTTGGTCTCCCTCTTCTCCTTGCTCCCTCCACCTCCGACACATATATCCTCTTGGTCAATCTTTCCTCACTCATCCTCTCCATGTGCCCAAACCACTTTAAAACACCCTCTTCTGCTCTCTCAACCACGCTCTTTTTATTTCCACACATCTCTCTTACCCTTACGTTACTCACTCGATCAAACCACCTCACACCACACAAATTGTCCTCAAACATCTCATTTCCAGCAATCCATCCTCCTGCGCACAACTCTATCCATAGCCCACGCCTCGCAACCATACAACATTGTTGGAACCACTATTCCTTCAAACATACCCATTTTTGCTTTCCGAGATAATGTTCTCGACTTCCACACATTCTTCAAGGCCCCCAGAATTTTCGCCCCCTCCCCCACCCTATGATCCACTTCCGCTTCCATGGTTCCATCCGCTGTCAGATCCACTCCCAGATATCTAAAACACTTCACTTCCTCCAGTTTTTCTCCATTCAAACTCACCTCCCAATTGACTTGACCCTCAACCCTACTGTACCTAATAACCTTGCTCTTATTCACATTTACTCTTAACTTTCTTCTTCCACACACTTTACCAAACTCAGTCACCATATATATATATATATATATATATATATATATATATATATATATATATATATATATATATATATATATATATATCATGATTATGATAACACACGTGTTCTGAATGGGTGTATCTTGCCCCCATCTATAGAGCTTGTCATTCCAGGAAAGGATACCTCTGTCTTCAGGTCAAGGATTACATCATCCAGTATTTTCCATATGTAGATTACGCAGTACCTCTCCCGCCTGCGTGCTTATGAGTTCAGTATTATGGTTTTAAGCCAGACCCGGGGATTCAGAGGTTTCAGTGAATGGAGGCGGAACGATAAAGACTTTTGTTCCTACCCATTAGAATGCTGCTGATATTACCATTAGAGCAGAGGATATTATTGAGCTGGGTATTGTCTAAATATATTCTTCCATAGCAATATATCCTGCTCTAATGGTAATGTAAGTAGTCACAGGCAGTGTTCCAGTATGAGGGAACGATTTTGCATCATATCTTACAAAACGGTCTGTCATGTGCTTCGTAGATTAGACATTTTCTTTGACGTATTTTCCAATGGTAATGACATACGATATCACCATGCCTGGTTCTCTGGTGCCTCTGCATTCTGTCCCAACTAGTCAAGTCTCATTCCATCATTCGATGTGTAATTTGATGTCTTTGTTTCCACTCTAGAGAAAGAGTTACCATTCCACTCCCTCGAATATCATATGATTTTTCCTGATCCACTTATGACCTTTCGTGGGTTATACAAAGGAATACATTGCAATTTAAGCAGCAAATAACCATTGGTATTTTCGAAGGTGATGGTGCAAGATATCGGAGACTCACAGATTAGTGTAGTAAAAGTTAGAAGGCATAAAGATAATTCAGAAAGCATAACCTGCATATTGTCATTGTGAGTCTGGAGGCGAAAACTATGCAGATCGTGGACTTGAAGTGAATTGCTTATCAAGTCAAGTCTTATACGTATCTATGGTACTGCTCTCAACCATACTAAGTGGCAATTCGTTTCTTATGTTAACAATCCTGTTCAGGAAAAAATACTTCGCCTCATACAAAGTAAAACGTTTTGACCACGAGTTTGTATCCGTGACTGCAAGTAAGATCAGACGAATCAAGTCTTAAGTATCTTAATAGATCAAGAGTATCAAAGCACTTGATCATTGTATTAGATCACCTCTTAATCTTCTCTTTTCCTTGTTAAAGGGATTGAAGTCGTCTAACCTGGTCTCGTAGGATTTGTTTATTAGCCTGGGAATTCAAGATATAGACGAACTAATGAATGGTGGAGTCAGGATGATTTTCTTGATTTCGAAAGCCCAACCTATGAATGCAAGGATTTTGTTCGCTATTTTCACTGCTTCTGTGCCCTGCTTACTTGGTTTTTGGTTACTAGAGATTATCACACCCAAGTCTTTTTCCTTCATTTACCTTTTGGAGTTCAACAGAATCCATAATATAGCCTGTCTTTTCATTTTTTTACTACCGATATGTAAAACTTTGCAGTTATCGATATTGAAATTCATTTGCAAGCAATGAGCTCAGTTCATCAGTTTTCTAAACCGTTGACGTTCAAATTCATCTGCAGATTTATTTCCCAGCTGTATATCATCAGCGAATTTTGATATCATTTCCCAGCTGTATATCATCAGCGAATTTTGATATCATTAATATGTATGGGAAGGAGAACCGGTCCCAAGACTTATCCTTGCGGCACTCCTTTATTACGTCTAACCATTTTGATGCTTGACTAGTAATCACAATTCTTTGTTTACGGCCAGCCAACCCATTTCTTATCCACGAAAGTACAACCCCATCAATGCCATGTGACTTGATTTTTGCTAGTAACCTTTGATACGGAAGCTTTTCGAAAGCTTCTTGAAAATCTAGATAGATAACATCAAATGCTTTATTTTCGTCATACATGTTGATGACATCATAAAAGAAATCAAGCAGATTTGTCAGACATGAGCGATTACGTCAAAAACCACGCTGAGTATCGTTTTCTAAGTGGTGGGTCTCTAAATGGCTTGCAGTTCTACTTCGAATGATGGTTTCCATAAGTTTTCCAACTGCAGACATTAAGCTAATATGACGATAATGATTTCCGAGCAGTGAGTGACTTTTTACCATTTTTGAACAGCGATGTTACATCAGCAAACTTCCATTCATTTAGAACTTTTCCTGTAGCAAGTGACTTATAGAAAAGGGCAGTCAAGGGCTTAACTGTCTCATTCATCTCCTCTCATTGTTCTCGGAGAGAAGTTATCATGACCTGCCGTTTTATTTATCTTGATTTCGTTTATTGCTGAAAGTATGTCTTCCATTTTTATGTCGGTTTGTTGAAGAATGTTCCCCTCTCATATGAACGAAACTGGATTAGGGACGTGGGTTGTGTCCTCGATCATAAATACAGACACAAAAAAAAGTCATTTAATTATTCGGCCATGGCCTCGTTGTCTTGAACCAAGTCACTGATTACCGTAAGTAATGGACCTGTTGACTGGGTAATGATTCTTGCTTCTAGCATGAATGTAAAACTCCCTAGTGTGTGTGTGTGTGTGTATGTGTGTGTGTGTTTTCAGGTTTTCAGCAATGTACACTTCATATTGACGTTTACTTTGTCATGTAACTCTCTTACTCCACTACGCAAGTTTGCATAACTTTATCTTGTTAGTTATTCGATTTCCCTGAGTTTCGCATGAGCAACTTTCTTAGACAACAGGTATTTTGCATTTACACCTTTTCGCCACATTCATTGATTTCGTTTCAGAAATAGACTGTCTACTACTCACCGACATGAATGCTCCCTGCGCTGTTTTGAAGATTTTTCTGAATCTTTTCCAGGCTACAGTCGTCATTTTCATTGACTACATCATTCCAGCTTTGCCTGGGATGATGTGGTCAATGAGCAGTGCGAAAATCATTCAAATTTGCACCTTTGAAATCGGCTGTTATTTCGCAACTGTTGGGTTGTCCATCGTTACATGCAATGTTGAAAGCGACCCCAAAAGTACTTTGTCTGTGATTGCTTGTACCAAACCTTTCTCCACCTTCCACAGTATTAAAGAGATCCTCGTTAGAGATCCTCGTAAGAGATCCTCATTAGAGATCCTCATTAGAGATACTCATAAGAGATCCTCATTAGAGATTCTCATTAGAGATCCTCTTTACAGATCCTCATTAGAGATCCTCATAAGAGATCCTCAGAGATCCTCATTAGAGATCGTCATTAGAGATTCTCATTAGAGATCCTCATAAGAGATCCCCTTTAGAGATCCTCATTAGAGATCCTCATAAGAGATCCTTATTAGAGATCCTCATAAGAGATCCCCTTTAGAGATCCTCATAAGAGAGCCTCATAAGAGATCCTCATTAGAGATCCTCATAAGAGATCCTCATAAGAGAGCGTCATAAGAGATCCTTATAAGAGATCCTCATTAGAGATCCTCATATGTATATAGAGCTAGATCTAATATAGTCTCGTCGTGAGTAGGTTTCGCGACTAATTAATTGGATTTCTATGATCTCGGTGGAGGTGAGTGCCATCATCATCTGTGGTACCATCCTCAAAGGTTCCAACTTGTACGCGATTCCTGGTAAAACGTATTGCCGCAAGTATCGACCGTAATGCTGAAGGTACGTATATCCAGCATTCGAAGACCTTTTCCATAAAGGATTGTGCTTTCATACTGCAGAAGAAAATAGATTCAGGTCAGAGAAAAAAGAAGAGGTACATATATACAATAAAAAATGGTGATTGACATAAGAACTAAAGATTGTAAGTGAACACCCGGTTTCAGTCATACGTTACGATCAAAAGTAAGAAAGCGAACACTTCCGTAGGATATCAGTAACAAGTGGAATGCAGAGTGTGTGGAATAGTGTCCTTGTTGAGGTGGAAAAATGCTGGTTTTCATGCTCACATATAAACGGACCTTCCCCGCTTTGAAAATAAGATTCGCCATACGAAACCTGCTCTGCACTACCATAGAAATTTACTGCCTTCAGTCAGGAGAATAAGGCTGGCAGGGAATCATGATGGCTCAGGAGAATAAGGCTGGCAGGGAAACATGATGGCTCAGGAGAATAATGCTGGCAGGGAATCATGATGGCTCAGAAGAATAAGGCTGGCAGGGAATCATGATGGCTCAGGAGAATAATGCTGGCAGGGAATCATGATGGCTCAGAAGAATAAGGCTGGCAGGGAATCATGATGGTTCGGGGGTGTGTGGTGGGCCGATGGTGGATGAACCCCGACCCACTGCAGTTACCACGAGTGGTAGAAGAGTGACATTGCTCTGTGTAACGCTAGTTACTAACCATTGCCCTTCATTGCTCTGTCAACATCAGATAAGCATTCAACTAAACCATGTGTCTCATGGTAAGAAATTGTAGGCAGTAATAACACACTGATGCAGACAGAGTATAATTCAGCACAATATAGCATTCAAGTATCACAGCTTTTAATGGTTACGGTCTAAAAAATTGAGACGTTACTACAGTTTGAGCATTTCAAGAGTCAGGAATATAAATTTCTAGAATTACAATATAAAGCTTAAATACTTAATAGAATTACTTTTATATGAGCGTGACAAGAATCAGGAAAACTGCATTGCCAACTATCAAATTATCTAGCGAAATGATACGTGTGTTTAATCTGTTCATTAGCACAAAGTCGGCGCAGAATTTCTTCAAGCAAGTGACATGGAGCCAATGACGCCAATCTAGTTTTCCCTTGTATCACCTACCTATTATCTCATATCCACTTACTGCTTATGAAACTGAAGAGTTTAGTTTGGTTTTAAGGGTATTTTTGATTTGATTTATATATAATGTAAGTAGTAACTTAATATTGCATTGTATTTTTCGAAAAGAGAAATATATTGGAGAGTAAAATACATTTACCAGGGTTCTAGGCTTCACTCTGGTAAACAACTCTGGTCGGCGAGGGGGAAATTGTTTTAAAGCAAGACCTTGTGAACTACCTTTGTGCTGTTTACTGTTGCGCTTTAATGGCTGGAGGTAAAGACTGCATGTTGAGGCTGCAGGATGTTATCACACAAAACTAGTTTCTTTTTCCGGAATTGCCGTACTTCTCTAAAATAGGAGTGCAGATTCTGAGATATTTTTGTATATGTTTAATTAAACCCCTTTGTGTGTGTGTGTGTGTGTGTGTGTGTGTGTGTGTACTCATTTTTTATCATACTTAATAGCTGTTTCCCGCGTTAGCGAGGTACGCAGGGAAGCGGACGAGGAGTGGCCCAACCACTCAAATACACATATGTATACATAAACGCCCATACACGCACATATACATACATATACATTTCAACGTATAGATACATATACATACACAGACATATACATATATACACACGTACATGTTCATACTCGCTGGCTTCATCCATTCCCTCCATCACCCCCACACAGAAAATACCACCACCACCACCACTAGGGCCCCCCCCCCCCCCCCCCCCCCCCCCCCCCCCCCGCCCAACACCACCACCACCACCACCAACCCTTTATTGAGGTAGCGCTAGGAAAAGACAGAAAAAGTCACATTCGTTCACACTCAGTCTCTAGCTGTCATGTGTAATGCACCGAAACCACAACTCCCTTTCCACATCCAGGCCCCACAAAGCTTTCCATGGGTTACCCCAGACGCTTCACATGCCCTGGTTCAATCCATTGACAGCACGTCGACCCCGGTATCTCACATCGTTCCGATTCACTCATTTCCTTGCACTTCTTTCACCCTCCTGTATGTTCCGGCCCCGATTGTTCAAAAACGTTTTTAATCCATCCTAACACCTCAAATTTGGTCTCCCGCCTCTTGCTTCATCCACCTTTGACACATATATCCTCTTTGTCAATCTTTCCTCACCCATTCTCTCCGTGTGTCCAGACCATTTCGACATACCCTCTTCTGCTATCTCAACCACACTCTTTTTCTTACCACACATCTTTCATAATTTACATTACTTACTCGATCAAACAACCTCACACCACATATTGTCCTCAAACATTTCATTTCCAACACATCCACGCTCCTCCGCACAACCCTATCTATAGCCCATGCCGAACAACCATATAACATTGTTGGAGCCACTATTACTTCAAACACTCATTTTTGCTCTACGAGATAACGTTCTCACCTTCCACACATTTTTCAAAGCTACCAGAACCTTCGCCCCCCTCCTCTACCTTGTGACTCACTTCCGCTTCCACCCGCTGCTAAATCCACTCCCAGATATCTGAAACACTTTACTTCCTCCAGTTTTTCTCCATTCAAACTTACCTCCCAATTGACTTGACCCTCAACCCTACTGTACCTAATAACCTTGGTCTTATTCACATTTACTCTTAACTTTCTTCTTTCACACACTTTACCAAACTCAGTCACCAACCTCTACAGTTCCTCACCCGAATCAGCCACCAGCGCCATATCATCAGCGAATAACAATTGACTCCTCCCAAGCCCTTTTATCCACAAGAGACTGCACACTTGCCCCTCTCTCCAAAACTCTTGCATTCGCCTCCCCAACCACCCCATCCATAAACAAGTTAAACAGCCATGGAGACATTGCACACCCCTGCCGCAAACAGGCATTCACTGGGAACCAGTCACTTTCCTCTCTTCCTACTCGTACACATGCCTTACATCCTTGGTAAAAACTTTTCACTGCTTCTGACAACTTGCCTCCCACACCATATATTCTTAATACTTTCCACAGAGCATCTCTATCAACTCTATCATATGCCTTCTCCAGATCCATAAATGCTACATACAAATCCATTTGCTTTTCTAAGTATTTCTCACTTACATTCTTCAAAGCAAACACCCGATCCACACATCCTCTACCACTTCTGAAACCACACTGGTGCTAAGAGGGGCAGCTGGTGGGATGTTTAATCACTGATCTCTAACTTGGGCCAGAAAGCATCTCTATCAACGCTATTTTATCCTTTCTCCAGACCCATGAATGGCACATACTAATCCATTTCTTTAAAGCAAACACCTGATACACACATTCTATACCACTTCAGAAACCACACTGCTCCTCCCCAGCCTGATGCTCTGTACATTCCTTCACCCTCTCATTCACTACCCTCCTATATATTTTACCATTATCAGCTTTCTATGTATATGTATATGAAGCTGATAATGACGAGGATGAAGGAAAAACATTAAGACCCACAGTCTTAGCATATTTCATTTTTTCTCGTGGTTACCAGCAAATGCTAGATCACTCGCATTACTATGACCTTGTATATATATATATATATATATATATATATATATATATATATATATATATATATATATATATATATATATATATATTTTTTTTTTTTTTTTTTTTTTTTCCAAAAGAAGGAACAGAGAATTGGGC
Source organism: Panulirus ornatus (assembly GCF_036320965.1). Classification (NCBI taxonomy): domain Eukaryota; kingdom Metazoa; phylum Arthropoda; class Malacostraca; order Decapoda; family Palinuridae; genus Panulirus; species Panulirus ornatus. The sequence continues at coordinate 37,655,882 of NC_092241.1, read as the reverse complement.
CAGGTGAGGGTATTCCCTCAAAGGCCCAGTCCTCTGTTCTTAACGCTACCTCGCTAATGCGGGAAATGGCGAATACTTTGAAAGAAAGATTTATATATATATATATATATATATATATATATATATATATATATATATATACATATATATATATATATATATATATATATTTTTTTTTTTTTTTTTTTTTTTCGCTGTCTCCCGCGTTTGCGAGGTAGCGCAAGGAAACAGACGAAAGAAATGGCCCAACCCACCCCCATACACATGTATATACATACGTCCACACACGCAAATATACATACCTACACAGCTTTCCATGGTTTACCCCAGACGCTTCACATGCCTTGATTCAATCCACTGACAGCACGTCAACCCCGGTATACCACATCGCTCCAATTCACTCTATTCCTTGCCCTCCTTTCACCCTCCTGCATGTTCAGGCCCCGATCACACAAAATCTTTTTCACTCGATCTTTCCACCTCCAATTTGGTCTCCCTCTTCTCCTCGTTCCCTCCACCTCCGACACATATATCCTCTTGGTCAATCTTTCCTCACTCATTCTCTCCATGTGCGCAAACCATTTCAAAACACCCTCTTCTGCTCTCTCAACCTCGCTCTTTTTATCTCCACACATCTCTCTTACCCTTACGTTACTTACTCGATCAAACCACCTCACACCACACATTGTCCTCAAACATCTCATTTCCAGCACATCCATCCTCCTGCGCACAACCCTATCCATTGCCCACGCCTCGCAACCATACAACATTGTTGGAACCACTGTTCCTTCAAACATACCCATTTTTGCTTTCCGAGATAATGTTCTCGCCTTCCACACATTCTTCAAGGCTCCCAGAATTTTCGCCCCCTCCCCCACCCTATGATCCACCTCCGCTTCCATGGTTCCATCCGCTGCCAGATCCACTCCCAGATATCTAAAACACTTCACTTCCTCCAGTTTTTCTCCATTCAAACTCACCTCCCAATTGACTTGACCCTCAACCCTACTGTACCTAATAACCTTGCTCTTATTCACATTTACTCTTAACTTTCTTCTTTCTCACACTTTACCAAACTCAGTCACCAGCTTCTGCAGTTTCTCACATGAATCAGCCACCAGCGCTGTATCATCAGTGAACAACAACTGACTCACTTCCCAAGCTCTCTCATCCCCAACAGACTTCATACTTGCCCCTCTTTCCAAAACTCTTGCATTCACCTCCCTAACAACCCCATCCATAAACAAATTAAACATATATATATATATATATATATATATATATATATATATATATATATATATATATATATATATATATATTATCCCTGGGGATAGGGGATTAAGAATACTTCCCACGTATTCCCTGCGTGTCGTAGAAGGCGACTAAAAGGGGAGAGAGCGGGGGGGCTGGAAATCCTCCCCTCTCGTTTTTTTTTTTTTCTAATTTTCCAAAAGAAGGAACAGAGGGGGCCAGGTGAGGATATTCCAAAAAAGGCCCAGTCCTCTGTTCTTAACGCTGCCACGCTAATGCGGGAAATGGCGAATAGTTTAAAAGAAAGAAAAGAAATATATATATATATATATATATATATATATATATATATATATATATATATATATATATATATATATGATGGATTGCGCAAAAGATGCTTGTGGCATGAGAAGAGTGGGAGGTGGGTTGATTAGAAAGGGTAGTGAGTGGTGGGATGAAGAAGTAAGAGTATTAGTGAAAGAGAAGAGAGAGGCATTTGGACGATTTTTGCAGGGAAAAAATGCAATTGAGTGGGAGATGTATAAAAGAAAGAGACAGGAGGTCAAGAGAAAGGTGCAAGAGGTGAAAAAAAAGGGCAAATGAGAGTTGGGGTGAGAGAGTATCATTAAATTTTAGGGAGAATAAAAAGATGTTCTGGAAGGAGGTAAATAAAGTGCGTAAGACAAGGGAGCAAATGGGAACTTCAGTGAAGGGCGCAAATGGGGAGGTGATAACAAGTAGTGGTGATGTGAGAAGGAGATGGAGTGAGTATTTTGAAGGTTTATTGAATGTGTTTGATGATAGAGTGGCAGATATAGGGTGTTTTGGTCGAGGTGGTGTGCAAAGTGAGAGGGTTAGGGAAAATGATTTGGTAAACAGAGAAGAGGTAGTGAAAGCTTTGCGGAAGATGAAAGCCGGCAAGGCAGCAGGTTTGGATGGTATTGCAATGGAATTTATTAAAAAAGGGGGTGACTGTATTGTTGACTGGTTGGTAAGGTTATTTAATGTATGTATGACTCATGGTGAGGTGCCTGAGGATTGGCGGAATGCGTGCATAGTGCCATTGTACAAAGGCAAAGGGGATAAGAGTGAGTGCTCAAATTACAGAGGTATAAGTTTGTTGAGTATTCCTGGTAAATTATATGGGAGGGTATTGATTGAGAGGGTGAAGGCATGTACAGAGCATCAGATTGGGGAAGAGCAGTGTGGTTTCAGAAGTGGTAGAGGATGTGTGGATCAGGTGTTTGCTTTGAAGAATGTATGTGAGAAATACTTAGAAAAGCAAATGGATTTGTATGTAGCATTTATGGATCTGGAGAAGGCATATGATAGAGTTGATAGAGATGCTCTTTGGAAGGTATTAAGAATATATGGTGTGGGAGGAAAGTTGTTAGAAGCAGTGAAAAGTTTTTATCGAGGATGTAAGGCATGTGTACGTGTAGGAAGAGTGGAAAGTGATTGGTTCTCAGTGAATGTAGGTTTGCGGCAGGGGTGTGTGATGTCTCCATGGTTGTTTAATTTGTTTATGGATGGGGTTGTTAGGGAGGTAAATGCAAGAGTTTTGGAAAGAGGGGCAAGTATGAAGTCTGTTGGGGATGAGAGAGCTTGGGAAGTGAGTCAGTTGTTGTTCGCTGATGATACAGCGCTGGTGGCTGATTCATGTGAGAAACTGCAGAAGCTGGTGACTGAGTTTGGTAAAGTGTGTAGAAGAAGAAAGTTAAGAGTAAATGTGAATAAGAGCAAGGTTATTAGGTACAGTAGGGTTGAGGGTCAAGTCAATTGGGAGGTGAGTTTGAATGGAGAAAAACTGGAGGAAGTGAAGTGTTTTAGATATCTGGGAGTGGATCTGGCAGCGGATGGAACCATGGAAGCGGAAGTGGATCATAGGGTGGGGGAGGGGGCGAAAATTCTGGGGGCCTTGAAGAATGTGTGGAAGTCGAGAACATTATCTCGGAAAGCAAAAATGGGTATGTTTGAAGGAATAGTGGTTCCAACAATGTTGTATGGTTGCGAGGCGTGGGCTATGGATAGAGTTGTGCGCAGGAGGATGGATGTGCTGGAAATGAGATGTTTGAGGACAATGTGTGGTGTGAGGTGGTTTGATCGAGTAAGTAACGTAAGGGTAAGAGAGATGTGTGGAAATAAAAAGAGCGTGGTTGAGAGAGCAGAAGAGGGTGTTTTGAAGTGGTTTTGGCACATGGAGAGGATGAGTGAGGAAAGATTGACCAAGAGGATATATGTGTCGGAGGTGGAGGGAGCAAGGAGAAGAGGGAGACCAAATTGGAGGTGGAAAGATGGAGTGAAAAGATTTTGTGTGATCGGGGCCTGAACATGCAGGAGGGTGAAAGGAGGGCAAGGAATAGAGTGAATTGGAGCGATGTGGTATACCGGGGTTGACGTGCTGTCAGTGGATTGAATCAAGGCATGTGAAGCGTCTGGGGTAAACCATGGAAAGCTGTGTAGGTATGTATATTTGCGTGTGTGGACGTATGTATATACATGTGTATGGGGGGGGTTGGGCCATTTCTTTCGTCTGTTTCCTTGCGCTACCTCGCAAACGCGGGAGACAGCGACAAAGTATAAAAAAAAAAAAAATAAAATATATATATGAAGGTGAAATCACTTCAGTAGCTCATATAATTTCTTTTAACATGTATTTTTTCAATACATGTGGCATAACATGTTTCACAAAGACAGTCCACCTCATCAGGTGTCACTAATTACTAAAGTTATTTAAATCACATCACAACAGAACTACTGTCTATAGTGTACCATCACAAACAACACAATTGCATGACCGATAGTGACCGTTAAAAAGAGAGAGAGAGAGAGAGAGAGAGAGAGAGAGAGAGAGAGAGAGAGAGAGAGAGAGAGAGAGAGAGAGAGAGAGATTGGGGGGGGGGGCATGTCGTTAATGGGGATTGCGTGGCAGGGGTTGTCCTGAGTAGCTAGATGTGTCTTGGACCAATTCTTTATGTTTTCCCTCCTTGTTAATTCGTTCATAATGATTTCGTTGATGATATGATTGGCTTTAAAGTTGCCTCTGGACAAATCAAAGTTCTAAGTATTAGACATTAAGAAAGACTCAGTGACGTTAAGGGTGGCATACTCATCAGAAGGGTATAAAATAACTGGATTTTCTAGGTCTACAGTGTGACCGTTTTCATATCAGTGTTTAGAGATTGCATTTTTGTGACGGTGCTATACCATATTTCAGTTAGATTTTCCGGTCTGGCCCGCCATTAGGACGTAGACCTAATGCCGTTTTAGGACGGATGGGAGACGTCATTGACCCACCACAAGCTAGCGAGTCCGCCGTTTCTGGACAGGAGGAACGCGGCGCTGACCAACCAGATCCTGAGTTACGAAGGTCAAAGAGAATCAGATGAATCCAACTTGACCTCAGCTCCACATCCGGACAATAACGGTCTCGCTTGGCCCTACTTAGTGTATTTAGCGATGGAATTTCTGTATTCCTACCTCTTGTAATATTGTTCTTTTGTGTTTCCTTAACTGTAAGTTTTTCTATAATTGTTTCTTTATTTGGTATTCAGATTGTAACTCATACTACCCTTCATGATATTGTTAATTTGTTTCGCTTTAAGTGTTTCCCCCTACTTTTATATGCTATGTACTGTGTTTTTTTCGAGTGATTTTTATATTTTGTTTGGGTTCACATAACTAAGATTTGTGACGCAGTTTTTTCTCTTTTTTGTAGATTCCTGATGACGCCTCTGTTAAGGCGAAAGCTTGGTTGAAATAAATGGATAACTTTGGGCAGCCGGTGCTTAAACACCCATCTAAAGATAGAATGATACTGAGAAAATTAAAGAACATAAGAAAGAAGATTAATAACTAAATATGCTGTCGTATTCAGTCCTATGTGCATTAGAGTAAATCTCTTTCCAGCGTGCACTAAAACAATTGCATGCTTACCAAATGGCGTTGTATATAAACTAACTGTTATATTTCTGTCTTGTGTCTCTCCTGATGATGTGATTATTACATGAATGTGCACTTGGGAACTTATCGTGTTTCATCTTCCCCATGGACTCTTAATATATATATATATATATATATATATATATATATATATATATATATATATATATATATATATATATATATATATTTATATGTATGTATATGTATGTATATATACACACATATAGTGAAAGGAAATACTTATGGTTCAAAGAACGCAGTGACAGTAAACCGTGGTACAGTGTTAACAATTGTTGTATAATTTCGTATTTCGTACAATGACAGGTAATGGCTTACTACTAGCATTAAAAAGAAGTAACGGCATGATCCTCGGAGTCATTAAAAGAAGCGATTGAAATATAGTGATATTACAGACACGCTGGCAACACCTCCATTACTGATGCTAACACTGATATTTCAATATGTTATCCTGGTCTGTAACTTGGGGAAAAAAAGACGAAAAATCTGGCCATTGATAAAGAAGGATTTCAGACATGGCGAGGTAATGGTCGACTGGCGGATTGAAATTTAAAACTAATATCATCTTTCTTTGTCTGCCATGATAAATCCGTTTGCAGTCACCTTGTTTTCCACATTAGCAGCTGGAGTGATTGATGCCGCTTCTCCCAAGACGAAAAAAAAAAAAAAAAGGGAGAATTTTACTGCGATATTAAATTTTTCTGAATCATTAATAATTCATGTTTCAAGGGGATATACGCCGTAATCTTTGGGAAATACTAAAAGGATTTTCGTGTTACATTATTTTTTTTCCTGAGTGGCAAGACAGCTGTCAAGCAGATGTTTGGTTATGACAGGAGGAGTTGAAGGAGCAATTATCGTGACGAATGTTGAAGCTTGCAGGGCAGACAGATCAAGATATTCATGGGTATTTAAACCAGATATTCATTTTTAAGAATATCTTTGCACAGACGTGGTTAGAATATGACGCGACTTCGTAAACGAGACATGAGATGGTCTCACAAAGACTGACACAGTTGTAGGATAACTTGAAGTAACAAAAATGAAAATTTAACAAAATTTTAGACATTCAAATTTAGATGTTTAGATATTCAAGTTTAGATGCTTAGATATTCACATTTAGATGCTTAGATATTCAAATTTAGATGAGGCTATTTATTTACGGATTTCCTGATTTGATTATTGATTGCAATGATTAGAAGAACGATAAGAAAATGTGTAAGAGATTTATCATTATGACTGAGAACAAGAGATTAGCATTGATGACATCCTTCTCTCCTTCCGTGACCTGTCCGTCAGCTTCACACCCTCTTCCTCCTCAGCTCCACACAATACACTCCTCCACCGCGGAGCCACACACACATTCTTCCATGATACTCCACACAAAATACACATAACACGAACAGTTCACAACAGTATACACATTATCATATTTCCTGGAAACGCTAGTGTGATCATGGCTCCTCTAAATGCTTTCCTCCATTTTGCTGTCACATAACACACCTCCAGAGGTCATACATCAGCAACTCTACGCTCCGTGGTTTCACACAGCACGATCATCAAGCAAGACAACGAAAAACACAAGTCGTCGCCATGGCTTAACAGAGATAACCTCTCGCCAATGTTTGCAACATAACATTCATACCAGTCATGACTCCAGGGCAACACTCTCATCATGACCAACATCGGGCTAACTAAACAAACTCTCCCACCCACCATGAACTGACAACGCACTCGAAAGGCGTGTCTCAGTACAACATACTGTCACCCGATGATTCTACACACACGCTTAGTATGATAACGAACTCGCTACAACACACTCTTTGAACGTGGTTCCATGAAATACCCTTCATTTCTCTGGAACCACTCAAATAGCTTCTATCGCCATGGCTCTTGAGAACACATTTTACCAGATTGGCAGGACTTGACACATTGGAATGACAAGAATTTCCACAACAGTCTTTTTCTTCATAGCCCCTAGACAGACAGATTTCAAACGCAGGCCCAACACAAAACTCCACCTCCAGTAGACATATTTTTCACAACATACTCTTGCATTACGTTGTTATCCGATAGTACTGAACAGCTTTATCGTAAAAATCACACCCCCAACTATGACTCCAAAAGCCGTATTCAACAACTTTGTTTTGTTCACACACCACACACCGCATTTCTGGAAAACACAGTTCAACAGTATATATATATATATATATATATATATATATATATATATATATATATATATATATATATATATATATATATTCATATTAGTTCGCCGATTCCTGCGTTAGCGCCAGGAACAGACGGAGAAAGGCCGCATCCGCTCACATCCATTCTTTATCTGTCATGTGTAATGCACCGAAACCGGATCCCTATCCTAAACTAGGTCCCACAAACTTTTATTGTTTACCTCTGACGCTCGACAGGCCTTGGTTCGTTTACAGCATGTCAACCCTTGTATACGCATTGTTTTAATTTACTATATCCCGTGCATGCATTTCACCCTCCTGCTTGTTCAGGTCCTGATAATTAAAAGAAATTCACTTCAATTTGTTCTCCCCTTTCTCTTTTTTTTCCATCCACTTCAGACACTTACATTTTCTTTGTCAAACTTTCCTCACCCATTCTCTCCGTATGTCTAAATCGTTTTCTCTCAGCCACACTTTTTTTTCACCATACATCTCTCTTAATCTCTCATTAATTACTCGATCAAACCACCTCACACTACATACCTTTTACAAACACTTCATTTCCAACACATCCACCCTTCTCCGCACTGCCTCGCATCCATAAAATATTGTTTGGGACTATAATGCCTTCAAACGTGCCCATTTCTCCCCTCCCACACAACGATCTCTCCACACAATTTTTCAGCGCCCCCTGACCCGCCCTATAACTCACTCCTACCACTCCTCTGCCACCTTTCGTGTGCTGTAAGTATCTTTCGCACATGCCACCACTGCTTCCCTAAATACCTCCCATTCCTTACCCACTCCTCTTGCTTCATTCACTCTTACCTTTTGCCATTCTACACTCAATCTCTCCTGGTATTCTTCACACGCCAGTTTTCCAAGCTCATTTACTCTCACCACTCTCTTCTCACTAGTATCAAAAAGGAGTGATTTATTGGTCATGTAATTACATGAAGTTTTTGTTGTACATTTTTCATTGATAGTTAAGATGGTTTTAAAAAATTCAACGTACAAATCACACTAACTGAATTCCTAGAATCTTAATCAACCTGGAGGACCAATTAAACTAATTTACCCATTATGAATGATTGTTATACTCGCAGGTGTAAAAGATTTACGATACTCAGTTGTCCTACATTTCGTTACCTTTATAATCATTCTGAGGGTAGCATTTGGTATCTGTTATTCAGTGGATGATTTGGGTCTCTCTGAATTACTTATATCTTCGTATCATACCTTTTTCTTTTATATTACTAACAGTGTAGTGGTATTCTGGACCAATAGTTTAATACAACTGTTGATAACCTTTGTCCATTCATGTTTTGAATCTAAATTACAGTTTCCATGCCAACATGTGACTGGTAATGAGATTACTAACTGTTGTATAAAATGAATCCATAATTTTAGGGTCAATTTTAATAAGGGTGCTGGGCATCCTAACAGAATACATTCTAGAATTTACCATTTTGTGCATTGCTTTCACAAATTTAGTGAAAGAAAAGTAGATATCAATGATTGTACAAAGATATTGATATTCCTTCACAGATTCTACAAGTTCACCACTCATATATAAAGGTGCCTGAACGACTTGAAGCGAATTATTTGCTAAATCTAATCCTTAAACGTATCTATGGAACTCCTTTAAGCTACTGTAATTAGTATATCATATTTATAAGTAAATCAGGTTACCAATAATGGAGAAGAAAAGGTGCCTTGCCTCGCACGAAGTAAAATGTTTCCATAGGAGTTTGTATCCATTACAACATGCGAAGTCAGACAAAGTTAGTTTCAAGTAGGTTCTTAGACCAACATCATCAAAGTCTTTGATAATCGTGAAATACATGTATCACATCACGTCTAGCATTCTCTTTTTCTCCCACTAACTTAATTTAAGTTATCTAGTCGACTGTGATAAGGTATCTCGGTCCAAGACTTATGATCACTGGACGCTGTGTTATCTTCATTCTGTTTACCTCTTTTTTTTTCCAAGCAGGTCGACCTAAACTGAACACAGTAGTCAAGGTAGGGAAGCACCAGTGATATGTATTGAGTGAGAATCAGTTTCTGACTTTAATTCGAATGCCTTACCTATGAATCGTGGAGATCTGTTTGTTTGTTTTACTGACTTTGTTGTCTGCTTTCTTGGCTTTAGGTTATCAGAGAAATTGAAATCTACGTCTTTTTCCACGTTTGCATCTCATTAGAATTCATTCATTACCATGTCTTCCTGTATTTCGTAATGAGGTTGTAAGACTTTGCACGTATCAGTATCCAAATTCATTTTCCACTTGTGAGACCAGTACAACAGTGTGTTTCTATCATCCCGACGTTGTAGACGTTCAATATCCGTCATCACTTGTTCATTGTGAGCAAATTGCAACGTTTCTGATTGAACTTACAATCTGGTCTCGATTGATGGTTTCATAAGTTAACCAACAACACATGTTAAGTTAATTGGGTGATGATTTCTTGGCAAAGACTTAGTATATCGAATATCGATGTTACATTAACTACATATGTATTCGCTGGGACTTTCCCTATAGCATGTAAATTATTCAAGAGAGCTTTGAAGAGCTTAAGAATTATGGTTAGCATCCTTCATTATCCCCGGATAAACCTATTAGGTTGAGTGGTTTTAGAATTTACTTGTAATGCAATTCTTGCTCGTAATATGTCTTCAACGTGCATATCAGTGTTTGAAAATACGTTCATTTCCTCTCGTTAGGACTGAAACTGAGACAACCTGAGTCAACAGAGACAAGAAACAAAGGAAACAATATACTTGTTTGCCACGGCTTTAATGTGTTGACCCAAGTCACGGTTTTCCATCATGGATCACTTGACTAGGTTTTAACTTTCTTACCTCTAACTTAAGCATAGATTTTTTTTTTCTAAAGTATGGTTTCTGTTGTTATTTTGGGCAATATTCCCTTCATACTGACGTTTACTATGACGTTTTGGTAAGTATTGTCCACATGTGTTAAGTACTTGGATTTTTGTCTCATATTATTTGTTATTCAGTCCCCCTCAGTGGGGCATGGTTCTGATCGGAAATATTCACGGAACGCATTGTGCCTCTGTTGTTTATCACGGAGTGCGTCTCGTCAACAACATGTTTACACACACGTGCCGTTCGATATTCACAAGTGTCCCACTGTTCTTGTTTTCTGCAGTCACCACAGTTTGTTGTCCCGTCGTGTTTTCTTATCTCCATACGCGTGTCTCTCTAAACAAGGGCACACGTAGATTATTGATGACGTGAAGTGTGGTCTTGTGACGTGATTTGACAAAGAATAAGACCCTGAGAGTGGAACTCAAGAGACAGCGGTCTGCTTCCACCGTTGCTCTATCTGTGGACACACACACACACACACACACACACACACACACACACACACACACACACACACACGGACCTCCGTGGTGTAGTGCTTAGCATTACTGACCGTCAAGCATGCATGGGCCTCCTGGGATCAAACCGGCATAGGCTCGAATCCTGCTCGTGGCAGCCGGTCCACAGTCCACCTAGCTGTTCATCCTCTCCGATGGGCTGGTTGGTAGAATGCGTACCTGGCCTAGGCTAGTGTGTGTGTGTGTGTGTGTGTGTGTGTGTGTGTACATACATAGGAGTAAAGGCGTGGTACATAACGTATATGCAAGGATAAGAAGACGGTTGCAACACGTGTGTACAACTCTCTCCCCACAAAAAGCGTGGATAGTCTTCACACACATTTGTACAGCTTGAAAAGTTCAAGGAAGACGATGAGCTGCTATGTGTCTTCAGGCGTTAGAAAAGTCTCGTTTAGAAAGAAAATCATGTAAACGTCAGCATCATCACACTCCATCATGTTTGTCTGTGGTGGAGCTTGACAGTGAATCTTAATGTGTCGGTCCATCCTCCTCCAACCTCTCTCGTGTGAAATTGGCTTTCTATTCACAATTATCTTCTTGCATTACGAAGATGTTGGAGCTTCTTAGTGCCTGTCTCAGAGGAGTCGAATGTGATGGATTTTGTACAGAATATAGCACAATCCTAAGTCCAGCTGTACCTACTAAGTAATAGAGGAGTCTCAACAACGAGGTGTGAAGCCTTGTGTTTTTCCTAATGGAATATCCAGCTATTCTGTCATCACCTTGACTAGGCAGACGGTGTTTCTGTCATGTGTCTTGATAGAAGATACACGCTCAATAACTTTGGCACTACAGGAATCAAAGAACACTCACGTGTACTCGTAAGCTGCTGCACCAGCCATGTGTACTGTCACACGCTGCACCACTGCAGTAATGACACAGCTAAATAAGTTGTTGTACCACAGTAATGCCACAACAGCCAGGTTTACTGCCACGAGCTGTTGTACCACAGTAATGCCACAACAGCCAAGTATACCGTCATAAGTTGCAGCACTGCAATAATGACACAGCAGCCAATTATGACACAATAGCCATGCATGCTGTCATTAAATGCTGCACCTATAGTAATGACGCAACGGCCAAATGTACTGTCATAAGCTGCTGCGCAAATAGCCAGGTATACTGTCATAAGCTGCAGCCCCACAGCAATGACACAGCAACCAAACATACCGTCATAAACTGCTGCACTTAAGTAATGACACAGCAGCCAGGTATAATGCCAGTCAGCGGCTACACCACAGAAATGATACGACGACAACTAAGGACACTGTCATAAGCTGCCATCAGACATGTCATAAACGAGTTACCTTCAGCAAAGACGCGAGATCAAGATCCTTCATCATGACATGGTACACTCTCATCATCAACTAATGTAGCTGTCAGATGTTGTTGAAATGCCCTTGTCGCGGTACAGAATAAGCATTAAGGGATCTGAAACTTCTTCGACCTAAAACAAAACCCTGCTTTTTCATAACTTTTCTGCGTATAAACTCCATTACGCATGAGCCATTGGTAACATATTCTCCAAAGTCGGTCCTACAACCGCTGAGGACTCGTTGGTTTGTTCTCTTACTCGACTGCTCAGACGACAGTGGTCAGTCCCTGACTTAATTTGAGGTGGGTTACCTCTTGCCATGCTAGGACGAAACGCTTTCATTTTTCCTGAGGCTTACAGTTACACAAGTCTAAAAGTGGTGGTTGTTTTTAATCTGAAAACAGTGGAAGGGGTCCCTCTGAACTATGATTCCATCCCTGACTATCTCTCAAAATTAGATGAAAAATTGTCATAATAGCATTACGATCATGAGATACCTGCAGTGTTTGTTTGTTTTTTTTCAGATAGAAAAAGTCATATCAATTTAAAAGTGATCAGCAGAGATCGTGTAACTTATTTATGATATACGTAGCATTTGCTTGTTTCCTAAATTTCATATACACGGAATACGATGGACTGCAACGTTTATGTATTTTTTTTGTTTGAATATCATTTCACTCCAGAAAATGGGTCATCCATAGGATTACTGTTACTTAAATGAACTAAATATGTTACTTTATAAAAGTACGTGTCCATTCTTTAAAGAAAAAAAAAGATGTTTGTTATGTTGAGAAGAGCCAAACAGAGCATCTTATTCCTGTTTTCATGGAAACCAAGAATTGATTAAACGTATTACCCCGAAAAAAGGAAAAAAGAAAAAAGAACACTTTCCTTATGTAGACACAGTGAAACAACCAGACACGAGGCAAATAAAGGGAAAAAAAATTACCTCTGTGAAAAAGATCGTCATCCTACTGATAAACTCGTACCATAATCCATCTGACTTCGACACATTGCCAGGTGCTCAGTCAGCACGGTATCTGGGCTGTTTACGTCAAGTGAAGCAGAACAATGTTTGATGACAACAACGGAAGATACTGGAAGGTCACAAAGGATGAAGTTTGCAGAGACTTGATAGTGACAGGATGGCAGATTAATCAGATTTTGAGATCCCCCATCCCACCTCCAGTCTACAATAAACACAGTTGTGGATACTGTGGAACCCCTGTCTTCACACGAAGGAAAGAGACATGCTCAGTCCTTGAGTTCTTGTTTCAGTACCCATGTCTCCATCAGATACACGAGACGTGGACGTGGAGATGGTGTTGCATCATGAAGTTCGCAGCAGTTCTCCTAGGCACTTTTCCATGATGATGTGTGAGTGTGCAAGGGGAGCAGATCTGAATTTAAGAAAAACTCATGTGCCTCTCTGGTGAACTGCATAACCTATCGAATATTTCTGGTTAAGGAAACAACGAGGGAGTGGCTATGGTTCAGTCGCAAAACAATAATTATCCTTGTTCAAGTCGTATGACAATTTTGCAACACACATGATGAAGATTTTGAGACTGCTAGAAAATCTTTATCTTGGCATATGTTCTGGCATGGAAGACTCAACAGACTGGCACGTTGTCATCGAGATATTGGTGGGCCTGTTTTCAGTCTATTTGATAAAAGGCTCTCGTGTTGCGCCAGATTACATACTCTTCGGCAAAGGTTCTGCGAACAAAAGTGCTCAGGCTAAACTTGTGGGTGAATATTTTGCTTCTAGTGCAGCCTCTTACCTACAACGCATCGTGCTTGTTGGACGTCAGGACGCTATGCTTGAGTACCTCCTCCGGTGGTGAAAGCTTGTGACAGTATAGTAAATCACTGGAGTAACACTGGGACCGTGATGGTGCCGGACCTTTTCTCCACACGAGAGAATAACAAGAACATTGCACCACGTCATGGATCTTTCCAGCACTACACTTACCATGTGATTACAGGTGTGACCTGGAAATTTTACTGTACTACTGTATTAGTAAATGGAAGGTGATCATTCTACTAAAACAGTGACTTGAGAATGAAACGTTCCTGTTCACAGAAAAACAAGAAATCTGGATAAGCATGTGTGTTGGTAAAGGCGTTAGCGAGAATGACACACTGACTATAATTGACAAGACTGGAAAACGCAATGCTCTCCAGACGTTGATAAATCATACCAACCCATTGAACAGGCTCTTCGAAGTTGGTTATGTCGTCACTGACCGCTGCATTCTCCCGTGCTCTATTTCTTGTGCTGTTGTTGTATGGGAATGATATAAACTGCAGTACACTTGAACTATGTGTGCTAAGGTACCACAGTGATACAGAACATGAGACGAGCTTCCACCACACCAGATAAGGCATTCAAGTATCGTTTGTAGAAGACCAAATCTCAGGACCTTCGATATTTGCAAAAGTCACAGAGCAAACTATGTTCTGAAGGATGATCAGATATACACGAGAGACATCACTCGCTTCTGCTGTAGTGAAAAGAAAAACTGCGGTGCATCAAATTGATGCCGCTGTCTCTTGCCTGGTATTCCCTGCGCTGGTGTATACTCTGATATGGACTGGCCAAACACCACATTACCGTGAGGTCCATCTGATGACAGGAACAGTGAATACCAGCCTAAACATGTTACAGAAACTTCGAAATATGATGAATTTAAAGTTTTTCTTAATAACAGTTAAGAAAATTTACACTATGTTAAAATGATGCGTTCAAGCGACGTGCTCGGCTAGTGGCAATCTATCAATACATTTTTTTCCTATGTCCTACAAAGTTTTACGTGTAAAGCTGTGTTAGTCACTCAGAGTTGGAATCAAACAAGATTAGCTGAACATGGGAGCGAATGCATATGACATTCGATGATATATATGTAGAGATGCTACTTTGAAAAGCTGACGCGGTGTTGTATCAGTTTCAATCAATACATTGTGAGGTATTGATTTGTGATTTATGGAATCACAAATCCAAGACGCAAATCACTTGTGTCTTTTTGATCCATTCTAAGATATTTTCCCACACTTGTATATATACATACATATATATATATATATATATATATATATATATATATATATATATATATATATATATATATATATATATATACCGAAGTCTCCTCTGGTCTGGAATCGCTCATTGAATCTATTGCATCTCACTTCCATTTCAGGAACATAATGTGGTTTACTGTATTTTATGAATACCTAAATTAGGTAATTAAGACAAAATGGTCATAAATGAAATATTCCCTTTCTTCTAGTCATTCTGATACAGATGCTAATACTCTGTTCTTAAATGTTAATGAAACTATTTTTATGTTATGATATTGATTGTGTTGCTACCATACAAACAAAGCTTATATCAAAATATACAGTGGCTTTAAATCTTCAGAATATTGAATGTATAGTACTTATGAAGTAATATCTTTCTGAATTAAACTTGAAGATAATCCGATGACATGTTTTTTGAATGACCATTGCAATATATTGCACGTCATGACTGTGTAACGTAGTAAAATAAAACATAAGATGCAAATAAGGTACATTGTCCCTATTAATTATGGGTTAGGAAGTGTTCCACCGTATTTGGAACAGCAATCATGGATACAATCTTGACAGCCAAACCCTGCCACCGTCTTCAGAAACCACAGCTATACATTCCTGTGTTCTTATATATTGTTCTTCAGAAGAAAAGAAGTGGCATTTTGTTCCACCATGGGTTGTGAGTACCTGATTTCATTATGAGATGAGGTAATAGTCGGTATATTTTCAAGAAAGAACCGAGTTATTTTTCTCTTTCTCCCCCTCTTGGCTTCTAGCCTCGCAAAAGTAATCATAGTTTTAGCTCTTAGTAAGCTCAGAGGTTCATCCAGCTTACGGGTATATAAATGGTCATGCTGACTCACTCTTTGAAATACTTTTTAAAGGTTTGATTCTTACCTTCTTCCAATAAAACAAGGTTTTACTCAGCATTACCGCACGTCGTACATAGCTTACTTATTCTCAGTAGAACGTAGTATTCGTTCTCCTATTCTTACGTATCCTTTGTGGCGTTTTCGACCTTTTCTAACCACACCGGCATGGCTACTTGTTACTATTATTTACCATCCACTTTACAAGATAACAAGTCATATTATTTTACTTTATTACATAAGACAGCTCGTGATGATTATTCTCCTGCCCACATTCATCTGTGTTGAAAAAGCCACAGTGTTGGTGTAAAAGCTACAGATTTAAACATTATATGCCAGATATATATATATATATATATATATATATATATATATATATATATATATATATATATATATATATATATATATATATATATATATATACACACACAGGCATATACATATATACACATGTACATAATTCATACTTGCCTGCCTTTATTCATTTCCGTCGCCACCCCGCCACACATGAAATGACAACACCCTCCCCCTGCATGCGCGCGAGCTGGCGCTTGGAAAGACAACAAAGGCCACATTCGTTCACACTCAGTCTCTAGCTGTCATATATAGTGCACCGAAACCACAGCTTCCTTTCTACATCCAGGCCCCACAAAAGTTTCCATGGTTTACCCCAGACGCTTTACATGCCCTGATTCAGTCCATTGACAGCACGTCGACCCCGGTATACCACATCGTTCCAATTCACTCTGTTCCTTGCAAGCCTTTCACCCTCCTGCATGTTCAGGCCCCGATCGCTCAAAATCTTTTTTACTCTATCTTTCCACCTCCAGTTTGGTCTACCTCTTCTCCTCGATTCCTCCACCTCTGACACATATATCCTCTTATTCAATCTTTCCTCACTCATTCTCTCCATGTGACCAAACCATTTCAATACACCCTGTGCTGCTCTCTCAACCACACTCTTTTTTTTTTTTTTAACCACACATCTCTCTTACCCTGTCAGTACTTACTCGATCAAACCACCTCACACCAAATATTGTCCTTAAACATCTCATTTCCAACACATCCACCCTCCTGCGCACAACTCTATCCATAGCCCACGCCTCGCAACCATAAAACATTGTTGGAACCACTATTCCTTCAAACATACCCATTTTTGCTTTCCAAGATAATGTTCTCTACTTCCACACATTCTTCAACGCTCCCAGAACTTTCGCACCCTCCCCCACCATAGGATTCACTTCCCCCTCCATGGTTCCATCCGCTGCCACATCCACTCCCAGATATCTAAAACACCTTACTTCCTCCAGTTTTTCTCCATTCAAACTCACCTCCCAGTTGACTTGTTCCTCAACCCTACTGTACCTAATAACCTTCCTCTTATTCACATTCACTCTCAGCTTTCTTCTTTCACACACTTTACCAAACTCAGTCACCAGCTTCTACAGTTTCTCACCTGAATCAGGCCATCAGCGCTGTATCATCAGGGAACAACAACTGACTCACTTCCCAGACTCTCTCATCCACAACAGACTGCATACTTGCCCCTCTTTCCAAAACTCTTGCATTCACCTCCCTAACAAACCCATTCATTAACAAATTATACATATAGGAATATCTTGATCACGCGCAAAATTGTGATCCTTTCCAATATATGTATATATATATATAACTCCCTCGACTGAGATAAGTTATTGCACTTAACTTTAGTCAAGACCGTTGACGATCCCGAAACCACATGAAGGGTCCAGTCTCTACTTACGGCCTGAATTTATCGTGGACTCGTTCCGTTCCTAATATTGCCTGCTTTTTTGCCTCCTTCAGAAATAAGATTGTTGCTTACCTGTGGCATGGGGCGCCATTCTCGGTATTGGCTTTCATATGATCTTCTAAGTGGTTCTTTAATTTCAAGCAGTACCTGATTGTGTCGCCATAAGCCTCGTCAGTGAGGCTTGGCGGTCACTTAATGCATTTCATCGAGTCATTTGGCTGAACATTTGTCCTCTTCCCATATCTCAAGTTATGTGGTATTGGGAGAACTTCGTAAGTTACTCTGACAAAAGAAAATTGAGCACAAATAGCTCAGTTGACCAGATCTTTGCCAAAGAAGGTTTCTTGTCTCGCTGCTCTCGCATACTTCATGCAGTCAGGAAAGTTCCTTATATCTGAATTATGCTAAATCCTTAATGCATGTCTGATGTTGATCACGAAGGAAAACGAAATAGACTCGTCAGGATATGAATAATCTAACGTGTGTTGGTTCATCTAGAGTCAGGAACAGAACTAAGGTGTTGTGTACAATACAATCTAATTGTTTGGAGTCATGACAGACGATAATGACACATTTTCTTTTCTGAGCTTCGGAAGACAAGATCTCGTATGTCTCCCAGATGACCAGGCGGAATACAACATCAAGAACTTACCATGAGCAATAATCTCTCAACGTGTCTATGCTTCAGCTGTTTCAGAAATTCTTTTTAAGGAAATGATCATGAATGACTGGGTATTCTCGTCATGATTTACAGGAGAATGAGACCTTCTTTCTTTTCCTGAAGCTCATTCGTTAACGCGTTTCTCACTATTTTTTTTTTGTCATATATTAGCCAGTGGCACAAATGCACAAATCCTCATTTAAGTTTTAATGTATTTTGTCTAGCTTTGAGTTACATGAATTTTAGTTCATTAAAAACTCCCAGCAATAATTACATGGAATATGGTAATTCTTATTTTTGCATATAAATTACAAACTAAACACGAGATGAAAAAAAGAAAAATCGTTGTACAAAAATTCTTGATCGCTCTGTACTCTATGTCCAGAGGCTGATGAGAATACTTTTTTTGAAATCACTTTGATTTTTGATTCGATAAGAGTTAATCTTTACATTATACAAAATAGGTTACTGTGTGGATAAATGAAAATGCCTCATAACCTGTTTACACATTCCCTTTCTCCAAATGCTGCTACTTTTATGCTTATGCTGGGTGACAAGGTCCTTCATAACGACCAGGTTGCAGTTTGACTTAAGTTCGATTTTAAGTCTAGTTGCACTGTTCAGTGACCCGTTTAGCATCGCCCCCGTTTTTTTTTTCTTTAGGCTTCTGTTACGTACTGCCTCCACCCCTTATATTAAAAGGGTGTATAATCAGCCCAGAGGCCCATTAAAACAGATAACTCGGAAATAATGACTTCTGTTAACAGATAGATTTGGGCTAGACACAGATTCCCCTCATCTGGCTAACATCTCCTGGCAGCTGACGGCCATAATTATACCTACATTTGATTCTTGTTACGTTGGTGAAATACCAAACACAGATAAAAGTGTATGAAAATATATTTATAATGGCAAAAATAAGCATGGCTCTCTCGTAACATAAATAACACAGTATATACTTGATACATAGATCTCTCTCTGTCTTACTTAACATCTCTTTGGCAAATATACTGGTCTCATTTATATAACATAAGTATTTGGAATGCCTGAGATGTGTGCCGATTACAATATGAATTTACCCAACAGCTTTGTGTCACATTATTTCTCTATGGCCATTTGTGAGAGAGGCTTGATCTTAGCCTTCTTCCAGTTTCAATACAAATTCTTCACATCACTTTCTCGTGTCTCTTACACATGTTTCGTCATTCCATAGTTTGTAATGATATTGAAGATATTTACTCTTAATTTGTTTATACTAGTAAACAAAATCTCTTATTATTGCATACAATAATAAGACCCATAAGTTAATATGATGTACACTGGATAATTAACTTAGAAAACTAAACATATCATTCCTCAAAGAAAACTGAGTACTATATAATGGATAACTAAAACATTTATTTGTAACTAGGAGATAACTGTAACATTTCCACTTGTTTTAAAAAAAATAAGCTCAGTCGATCATCCAGCCCGCTTATCAATTTTTTCTCGTTTTTTCCCGCCGCCCATAATGCCCATAATTGCCAAAGACCTTTCGTACGCTTCCGTACATCACAATCCACTACTCTGTCACTCCTTGCTTTCCTTCAGTAAAATGCATCTCCCTCCCTTTAGTTGTGTTCCACGGTACATATCGCTTTCAGAAGCATTTCTTCTATCCTTCGAAATGTTCACTTAGCTTTTAGCTTTTCAGATACGAATATTTGACAGTTGTTTGCCGTTGCTGTCATTCTTACTAGGAATTATATTCCCATTTACCCATCATGAGCGGAGAGGTAGAAAAGTTTGAGGAGGATATGAATAGGCGAGCATAGTAAAGAGAACCTGGAATGCCTGGTGAGAGCTTATTACCAGTATGGAAGGCCCTGGAACCGGAAAAGAGAGACTGGAACAATTGTAAGCGGAAGAAAATCTTAGACTAGTAGCGAGAACCGGATTGGTGAAAATCTGGAACGACTTGGTAATAATCTGAAGCAATCGGGAGATTAAGGACCGGTTCTAGATATCCAGAGTCGTTGGATGAAGACAGTTATGTGTGAATATAACTTATGTCAGTTGAGGAGAACCTGTCATAGTTGAGGGAAATCCTGGTAAATATGTAGAAAATTTGAAGCGGCTTCTTGCCAGTCAGAGAGAAACTTTCATGGGATGTATTGCGCCCGGAACTGTTACAGCGAGCCCACCATCCTGATGGTGGAGTAGTGCAAATTAAAGTTGGCATTTCCTGGTAATAAATTTGTGCAATTTGGACTGGTGAAGAGGGGGCGGTTGGGGAGACTGGAATAACCATACCGGACGATTCAAGAGTCTTTAACAGAAATGGAGGGATTCTAGTAGCTATTGAAATGCTGATCACAACAAGAGATTCTGGAATGGCTCTAGAGTACTACTTCAAACTGAGGAGTTGCTAGAAATGCGTGAAATTTTGAAATGTAAAATGAGAGGTTAAAACGGTTGACAGGAGCTGGACCGATTAATGTGACACAGTCATCCTAACTTGCTGATGCTCCGTCAACTCTTAGGTTATCCTCAGAGGACCTCTTCCTTGTAGCATTCAGTACGACAGAAGCGGAAGCACTCTCTTTGTACGGATGACCTGAACTCATCCATAAGGATGTGCACTCAACAAAGGTTTGAAAATCTGAACTAGGACTGAAAGATTTGCTTCACAAATTACTCAGTCTGTATCATAGACTGTTTACACTAACAGAAGGTATCAGAACGGTACGTTAAGAACATGAACCACTGTAAAGCAACTCTGTTCATTAAAGAAAAGTTTTCTTCTTCGCAGACATAAGTTTGGTGCGGTGTTTCGCCACGGTCCGAACATATACCACCTTCACTTTAAATTGTAGTACGCCATTCCTTGTCATCTCGGGAGAAAAGAGTTGCTGGTTTCAAGGTAGATAACCTGCCAAGTCAGTCAACCTTAAAAATGAAGGATTGGAGCAACGCTTTGATAGCTGGGACGCAAAAGAAAGAAGAGACATGGCTCAGACGATATTTCCTCCTCCATAGGGACGGATACGTAAAAAATGCAACAGAAAATGCGAGATTACAGTAGAATCCATGATAAGAAGTATCAAGGATACCAAACAGAGGAAGAACAAGGCAGTGGAATCACGATGATAACATGATATCACCTCGGGAGTATTAGGATGATGATAATCATGTAAGATAAAATGAATATTGTAGACAGAGAGGGAGTCTTCATTATTTCGTATTTATGTTTTCAAGTCTTTGATATTCTTTGATGTGGAGGCTTTGTTTCATCTGTGTATCATTATCTATTACCCCTCTACTAATCCCTTTTTCGCTCTCTGTTTATTCCTTATCTGCTTTATTCATCAATGAATCCACGAGTCCTTCATTGCCATCTCTTCATTTACGTTTGCGCACCACGAACTTCACATTAACTTACAGTGCCTTATCAACTTCGTAAACATCATCCTCTCGTCTCTAACTCAATTTTGCTCTATTCACCAGTTTATTATACACCTTCCTTTCTTCATCTTCCCACAGCCTCCCATGCCAACATGTTCGTTCCCCATTCCTCACCACCTCAGTCATCTTCCCCTCACCACTATCTCCTCATTTTTGTCAACAGTTTCATTTTCTTTACCTTTGCCCCAACGATGCACAGAGTTCAGTCCACCTTTCTCCTCTCTTACCATTTGCATTTATCTTCCATCGTTGTCTCGTCTTTATCTTTTCCCCTTCTCCTGCTCTGACTTATGTCATCGTCTTTTTACCATCCGCCGTCCGATATTGAAGTTTACAAGGGCGATGTCAAGGGATCCATAATACATTTTGTTATTGCCCAGGGTCATGGTTACGAGGTTATCATGGAAATCCTGTCAACCATCCGCTGCACAAGATTCCAAAGCAAACAATAACGGAAAGTTTTGAAGTATTTGTTGACATCCGCTCTCCATCCGTCATGTTCCAGTGCACCAGAGTCAGAGACCCGTATCTGAAGCCATGTCCAACAGACATTTTCGTGGTTTCTCCTGACTACTTCCCGTAACATTGTTCGGCCCACTGAGAGCACGCTGCCCCCTGTGTAACACAGTGCCCCAATTTTCCCTATTTCATCCACACCTCTGTCCCTCCGGCATGTTCATGTCCCGATAACTAAAAATTTCTATCAATCCATCCTTCAGCGTCCTTCTCGTTCTTCCCCTTCCCTCTTGCTCCCTCCACTTCTGACATGCATACCGTCTCAGTCAGCCTCTATGTTCATTTTCTCCATATGTACCAGCCATTTTCACACCGTGGTCAGCTCTCTCGGTCATGCTCTTCTTATTACCACAATTCTTTCTTACGTTGTCGTTCCTCACACCACCGACCCCTCACAACACATAGTATCTTTGAATATATCGTGTCGACTGCATCCACCATCTTCCGCTCTGTTGTATTTAGGATCCACGACTCGTTCGTACCAACACATTTGGAAGTAGTGTGCCGTCAGGTGTACCCACCTCTGCCCTCAGAGACGGTGAAATCTTTTTCCAAAAGTCTTCTCATCATACTCAGAGTCTTTGCACCCACACCCGTACCCAGTGGCGCACTTCACCTCCCTTAGTTCCACTCGCTGCCAAGTCTACGCTCGGGTGTCAGAAACAATGCTTCCTCCAGGTTCTCTCCATTCAGATACACAGTTAAACTAACTTGTCTCACCGCCGCTGTTATACCTCATAACCTTACTTTTACTCTGTGAAACTAACAGCTCCCCTCTCGAGTCTTCCACCAAAGCAGTAAACAGCAACAGGGTCACTTCTCCCTTAAGTCTCTCTCTCTCTCTCTCTCTCTCTCTCTCTCTCTCTCTCTCTCTCTCTCTCTCTCTCTCTCTCTCTCTCTCTCTGTATATATATATATATGTATATATATATATTTTTTTTCCGCTGTCTCCCGCGTTTGCGAGGTAGCGCAAGGAAACAGACGAAAGAAATGGCCCAACCCACCCCCATACACATGTATATACATACGTCCACACACGCAAATATACATACCTACACAGCTTTCCATGGTTTACCCCAGACGCTTCACATGCCCTGATTCAATCCACTGACAGCACGTCAACCCCGGTATACCACATCGATCCAATTCACTCTATTCCTTGTCCTCCTTTCACCCTCCTGCATGTTCAGGCCCCGATCACACAAAATCTTTTTCACTCCATCTTTCCACCTCCAATTTGGTCTCCCACTTCTCCTCGTTCCCTCCACCTCCGACACATATATCCTCTTGGTCAATCTTTCCTCACTCATTCTCTCCATGTGCCCAAACCATTTCAAAACACCCTCTTCTGCTCTCTCAACCACGCTCTTTTTATTTCCACACATCTCTCTTACCCTTACGTTACTTACTCGATCAAACCACCTCACACCACACATTGTCCTCAAACATCTCATTTCCAGCACATCCATCCTCCTGCGCACAACTCTATCCATAGCCCACGCCTCGCAACCATACAACATTGTTGGAACCACTATTCCTTCAAACATACCCATTTTTGCTTTCCGAGATAATGTTCTCGACTTCCACACATTCTTCAAGGCTCCCAAAATTTTCGCCCCCTCCCCCACCCTATGATCCACTTCCGCTTCCATGGTTCCATCCGCTGCCAGATCCACTCCCAGATATCTAAAACACTTTACTTCCTCCAGTTTTTCTCCATTCAAACTTACCTCCCAATTGACTTGACCCTCAACCCTACTGTACCTAATAACCTTGCTCTTATTCACATTTACTCTTAACTTTCTTCTTTCACACACTTTACCAAACTCAGTCACCAGCATCTGCAGCTTCTCACATGAAATATATATTTATTTTTATTTATTTATTTTGCTTTGTCGCTGTCTCCCGCGTTTGCGAGGTAGCGCAAGGAAACAGACGAAAGAAATGGCCCAACCCACCCCATACACAATGCATATACATACACGTCCACACACGCAAATATACATACCTATACATCTCAATGTACACATATATATACACACACAGACACATACATATATACCCATGCACACAGTTCACACTGTCTGCCTTCATTCATTCCCATCGCCACCTCGCCACACATGGAATACCATCCCCCTCCCCCCCTCATGTGTGCGAGGTAGCACTAGGAAAAGACAACAAAGGCCCCATTCGTTCACACTCAGTCTCTAGCTGTCATGCAATAATGCCCGAAACCACAGCTCCCTTTCCACATCCAGGCCCCACACAACTTTCCATGGTTTACCCCCAGACGCTTCACATGCCCTGATTCAATCCACTGACAGCACGTCAACCCCGGTATACCACATCGATCCAATTCACTCTGTTCCTTGCCCTCCTTTCACCCTCCTGCATGTTCAGGCCCCGATCACACAAAATCTTTTTCACTCCATCTTTCCACCTCCAATTTGGTCTCCCACTTCTCCTCGTTCCCTCCACCTCCGACACATATATCCTCTTGGTCAATCTTTCCTCACTCATTCTCTCCATGTGCCCAAACCATTTCAAAACACCCTCTTCTGCTCTCTCAACCACGCTCTTTTTATTTCCACACATCTCTCTTACCCTTACATTACTTACTCGATCAAACCACCTCACACCACACATTGTCCTCAAACATCTCATTTCCAGCACATCCACCCTCCTGCGCACAACTCTACCCATAGCCCACGCCTCGCAACCATACAACATTGTTGGAACCACTATTCCTTCAAACATACCCATTTTTGCTTTCCGAGATAATGTTCTCGACCTACAAACATTCTTTAAGGCTCCCAGGATTTTCGTCCCCTCCCCCACCCTATGATTCACTTCCGCTTCCATGGTTCCATCCGCTGTCAGATCCACTCCCAGATATCTAAAACACTTTACTTCCTCCAGTTTTTCTCCATTCAAACTTACCTCCCAATTGACTTGACCCTCAACCCTACTGTACCTAATAACCTTGCTCTTATTCACATTTACTCTTAACTTTCTTCTTTCACACACTTTACCAAACTCAGTCACCAGCTTCTGCAGTTTTTCACATGAATCAGCCACCGGCGCTGTATCATCAGCGAACAACAACTGACTCACTTCCCAAGCTCTCTCATCCACAACAGACTTCATACTTGCCCCTCTTTCCAAAACTCTTGCATTCACCTCCCTAACAACCCCATCCATAAACAAATTAAACAACCATGGAGACATCACACACCCCTGCCGCAAACCTACATTCACTGAGAACCAATCACTTTCCTCTCTTCCTACACATACGCATGCTTTACATCCTCGATAAAAACTTTTCACTGCTTCTAACAACTTGCCTCCCACACCATATATTCTTAATACCTTCACAGAGCATCTCTATCAACTCTATCATATGCCTTCTCCAGATCCATAAATCCATTTGCTTTTCTACAAATCCATTTGCTTTTCTACGTATTTCTCACATACATTCTTCAAAGCAAACACCTGATCCACACATCCTTTACCACTTCTGAAACCACACTGCTCTTCCCCAATCTGATGCTCTGTACATGCCTTCACCCTCTCAATCAATACCCTCCCATATAATTTACCAGGAATACTCAACAAACTTATACCTCTGTAATTTGAGCACTCACTCTTATCCCCTTTGCCTTTGTACAGTGGCACTATGCACGCATTCCGCCAATCCTCAGGCACCTCACCATGAGTCATACATACATTAAATAACCTTACCAACCAGTCAACAATACAGTCACCCCCTTTTTTAATAAATTCCACTACAATACCATCCAAACCTGTTGCCGGCTTTCATCTTCCGCAAAGCTTTTACTACCTCTTCTCTGTTTACCAAATCATTTTCCCTAACCCTCTCACTTTGCACATCACCTCGACCAAAACACCCTATATCTGCCACTCTATCATCAAACACATTCAACAAACCTTCAAAATACTCATTCCATCTCCTTCTCACATCACCACTACTTGTTATCACCTCCCCATTTGCGCCCTTCACTGAAGTTCCCATTTGCTCCCTTGTCTTACGCACTTTATTTACTCCTTCCAGAACATCTTTTTATTCTCCCTAAAATTTAATGATACTCTCTCACCCCAACTCTCATTTGCCCTCTTTTTCACCTCTTGCACCTTTCTCTTGACCTCCTGTCTCTTTCTTTTATACGTCTCCCACTCAATTGCATTTTTTCCCTGCAAAAATTGTCCAAATGCCTCTCTCTTCTCTTTCACTGATAGTCTTACTTCTTCATCCCACCACTCACTACCCTTTCTAATTAACCCATCTCCCACGCTTCTCATGCCACAAGCATCTTTTGCGCACTCCATCACTGATTCCCTAAATACATCCCATTCCTCCCCCACTCCCCTTACTTCCATTGTTCTCACCTTTTTCCATTCTGTACTCAGTCTCTCCTCGTACTTCCTCACACAAGTCTCCTTCTCAAGCTCACTTACTCTCACCACCTTCTTCATCCCAACATTCACTCTTCTTTTCTGAAAACCCGTACAAATCTTCACCTTAGCCTCCACAAGATAATGATCAGACATCCCTCCAGTTGCACCTCTCAGCACATTAACATCCAAAAGTCTCTCTTTCGCGCGCCTGTCAATTAACACGTAATCCAATAACGCTCTCTGGCCATCTCTCCTACTTACATACGTATACTTATGTATATCTCGCTTTTTAAACTAGGTATTCCCAATCACCAGTCCTTTTTCAGCACGTAAATCTACAAGCTGTTCACCATTTCCATTTACAACACTGAACACCCCATGTATACCAATTATTCCCTCAACTGCCATATTACTCACCTTTGCATTCAAATCACCCATCACTATAACCCGGTCTTGTGCATCAAAACCACTAACACACTATTCAGCTGCTCCCAAAACACTTGCCTCTCATGATCTTTCTTCTCATGCCCAGGTGCATATGCACCAATAATCACCTATCTCTCTCCATCAACTTTCAGTTTTACCCATATTAATCGAGAATTTACTTTTACATTCTATCACATACTCCCACAACTCCTGTTTCAGGAGTACTGCTACTCCTTCCCTTGCTCTTGTCCTCTCACTAACCCCTGACTTTACTCCCAAGACATTCCCAAACAACTCTTCCCCTTTACCCTTGAGCTTCGTTTCACTCAGAGCCAAAACCTCCAGGTTCCTTTCCTCAAACATACTACCTATCTCTCCTTTTTACCTCTTTCTTTCACCCCCTTATATCGTTGAGTTTCTCATCCTCCATTGCTTCCTGTTTTCTCTTCCACTCTGTTTCTCTCTCCTCCTTATCCCTCCTTTATGCTACGCTGTCCGATAGCCTCCATTCTTCCCCAGTCTTCCTTACACTCTACCACCTCCCCACATGCCAGTCTGAAGCACTTCATCCTTCCCCTATTCCTTCTTTTCCAGTCTTCAGGCGTGTGTCACAACTCCTACAGCAGGAATCACTGTTCTCTCCCTCCGCAAAATAGTGTTTGACGTAAGAGTTTCTTTTGTTTCTGCGTTTTGATTTACGTCTGACGCAAAAGTGGCAGCGCTGCCGTGTTTAATTCGGACAAGTCCAGCTGTAAAGCTGTCCAATATCATGCAAATATCTCTTTGAGCGCTTGAGGATTGATATGAATTCCACACTTTGTTTTATGCAACGTAAAATGCAGTTATTTTTTTATATTTTTCCCCCCACGCTATGACACTCACTCAGAAAGAGCAATTTTTTTTTTTTGAAAGTAGCTTATGTTCTTGGTGAGGCATAGAGGCTAAGGGATCGTGGGACGAACGGCATCCATAGAGTGATATCTGTGTATGATGCGTGAGTGACACACACGAACGGTTGTGTTACGATTGTGGCCCACAGCATTCAGGGTAGAAATTACTGATGTCGTAGAGAGAGAGAGAGAGAGAGAGAGAGAGAGAGAGAGAGAGAGAGAGAGAGAGAGAGAGAGAGATAGTACTTTATTTACTGGTGCTGATAACGGGATTCCTTCAGAAAGCCGGGAAAACTAGCGCGTAGCACTCACCACAGGATGCTACAGAGCTAGGAAGAATGAGTTGCGTTATGTGTTGTCCTGTGGTATGTGTAAGGAAAGATTTTCTATTTGTAGAATGAATTTTGGTGGATTCTTACCAGCTACTACCGAGAGAAAGCCATTGAAAACATTGAAAATGCAGAGTGAGCTTCGGAACTCTTTACCCTCTCATGACTTTCTCAGTAACTATGTCCTGGCATTTTTTAAAGCAGGTTTTTCATTTCCTAAGATTCATATATACTTTTCCTTGTCGCATTTTCTCCTTTTGATTAACCTCTTTATGTTTCAATTAAGACCCGGGTTTGTTATGTTCTTTTGTCCGTGATTAAGCCTTCAACGTAAACGTAAAGAGAAAGAATGCATGGATGAAATGCAGAAACGTTTACAAACAGGTTAGAGGATCGGTGTGGTTGCTGTGGAATTAGAAGTGTTCTCAAAGTCCGGTCCTACTCGTTTTCTTTCTCTCTCCTTCGGTTTGTGGCGTTTACATGATATATTTGTTTTGCCTGATCGATAAATACAATACCGCTTTGAAACCTAATGCTATAATGTGAATGCTATCTATTCTGAGAATCAACTATGAATTGTCTTGTAATCGTATATCATCTATCTTACGAATGCTGTTAATAAATACTATGTGTTAGGTAGGTAAAAATCGTTGGGTTGGAGGATGGCAACCACATCCTTTCATTAGATTATTGAAGTGATATTTAGCATACCATCCCTATATCTCTTGCAGTTTCTGCTTCTCTTTTCTCATATGTATATAATGTTTTGACGTAGGATAGCATGAAGGACGTACGGTAGCTTTTAGTATAGTTTCCACCTCAGTCTCTCTTCTTTCTCCAAGACCCTCATGTTTACCATTTTTACCACTCTGTCCATTAACAGATTCAGCAGCCATGGAAACATCTCACACAGACCCAACCTTACTTGGAACTACTCACCCCCCTCTCCGCCTCCTTTGCACCGCATGCTTTAGTCTCTGGATAGAATGTTCTCTGCCCCCAGTAACTTTCCTCCCATCCCGTATATTCATAACACCTTCTATTAAGTATATCTATCAACCCTACGATACGCTTTGTCCACGTCCATAAATGCCACATACAACTTCCGATTATCTAAGTATTTCTTACACAGATTCTTCAATATCCTCAACCACTTACACGCTGTTCCTTTCCAATCTGATGCTCTGTGAAACGTCATCACCTCCCATTAAACTGATTAGGTATAATATGCAAACTTATTCAGCATCTCCAAATTTCGAGTATTCACTTTTGTCCCCCTTGTCTTTATACGGTAGCATTATACAGGCAATCCTGCAATCCTCAGGCACCTGACCATCAGCCATACGGTCAGTGAAAATCCTAAATAGCCAGTCAACTACATTGTCATCTACCTTCATGAGAAGTTCAGTTGCAATCCCATCCACTCCAATCACTTTGCCACACTTCATTGTACGCAAGGCTTTCACAACCTCTTCTCTCTTCACTAAATCACTTGCCACGACTCTCGCTTCGCATTCCTTCACGTCCCAAACACCCAATACCCACTACTTTGTCATCTAATGCATTCGGTAATCCTTCAGGATGCTCACTATATCTCCTCTTCGCCTTTCTTTGCCTGGTACCACTTTCCCAACTACTCCCTTCACTGATGCTTCCATTTGTTTCCATGTCTTACATTTTCTGCGCCTTTGATATGCCTTTGTTCGCCACCATGTATTTGGAGGCATTGTCCATCACTTGTTTGTTTGGAAGCCAAGATAATTATTTGGAGTATGTTGGTTCTCTGTGCAGCGAAGACTTATGGCTGTGTCACTTGTCTCCGCTAGTAATACATCAGTTCTATATTTAGTTCTCTTGTAGGGCAATTATTATAACCATGTTATGATCTCTCGTTTTCTGCTCATATTTCTGGTGCATTTCCCGTCGCTTGAAGTTGTGTTTGTTCTGATAAAGTTGCTTTTCTTCTGGTTGGAATTGGAATTGGGGTTAGTGTTTTCTCTTTCTCGTTGGAGAGAACATTTCGGTTAACATTATAACACAAAGTTTCCGCTGGTGGGCTGAATGTTAACTTTGGAAAGAGGACGTCGCCTCCTCAGGGAGACGAAATCCTTACGGCAGAAACTTTTTGTATTTGGGAAGTACACATATCGACGGTGGTGTATGAGATAGAAACACCTTTAGAATAAGCCTA
This sequence comes from Panulirus ornatus, assembly GCF_036320965.1. Lineage (NCBI taxonomy): Eukaryota > Metazoa > Arthropoda > Malacostraca > Decapoda > Palinuridae > Panulirus > Panulirus ornatus. The sequence goes on along the minus strand of NC_092241.1, from coordinate 37,625,150 downwards.
CAAATGTCCAAGTTCTTTCTTAAACAGTAGGGTAATCATGTGAACAAGGACGGTGGTACGCCACACACACAGACACACACACACACACACACACACACACACACACACACACACACACACACACACACACACACATCCTGAACACATTATAAGTTCCCGGATGATACTAGGAACGTCACGTAGCAGGAGGCCACATGTGCCCAAGTTTATCACCACCGTAAAGGAGCCGCTGAGGTCACACACAAGTGGATATAAACTCAGGAAAGTTTGTTCCAGACAGTAAATATAACTTAACGCCCACTGCCTCACATAACTTTTATCAGTTATTCTTGTGGCTCCACGATGATCCCTAATACTGAACGAGAATAGCATACATAATGATGGTAGTGAGAGAGAGAGAGAGAGAGAGAGAGAGAGAGAGAGAGAGAGAGAGAGAGAGAGAGAGAGAGAGAGAGAGAGAGAGAGAGAGAGAACGGTATAGATTGTGAGAGAGAATGTGGAAAATGTGTATGAGAGAGTAAGAGAAAGTGTTTGAGGGAGAGAATGTGAGAGAAAGTGTGTGTGTGTGTGTGTGTATGGGCAGAATATGACCGAGGGTGGTAGAGTAGGAGAGAGAGAGAGAATGGAGAAGAGAGATCGAGAATGTGTGAGAAAAGGAGTGTGAAAGAGAAAGTCAGAGAGGGAGATATGGACATTATAGAGCAGAGTAGTTCACTTCCCTTTCTGTAGCTAGATGATGTTGCAGTAATGTATGCTACACATGTTCGTAGGATGATCTATGGTGTATGATCTCTCTGGTCACCAAGTTTCATGACGGAGTGAGGAAGTGCCTCTTTAGAGGTAACTGAAGTGGAAAATATAAGTTGAATCAGGTGGACTCTGTCAGAGCGAAATCTATGACTGAAGTGCGATTTTTAGTTTACATTGAATTTGACTCCACACGCTGCCCACGAACCTCCGTCCGTGACGTGTGGAGTAATACGAGTGGGTAAATATCGACGTTGCAGCGCCGACGGCCGTTCTCATGTCTGACAATGATGACTGGTAAATGAAGTAGTTGATTGTCTCTCTACAGACTGCTGAGTTCAAAGTCAGCCAAAGTGAAGTTCATATCGTTGGCTGAAAGTAGCTCAATAGCCAACACAGACTGCAAAGGGGTCATGGTGTTAAAGTACCGTGTCTGTCATCAACCAAGAATACGTTCTTTTATGTTTTACTGGTCCTCACGGTGCTCGTACGTTCAAGGTATAGTCTTTTAAGTCCACCAGTCAATATTGCCAGCTTATAGCAGTCATGCATAAGACAGCCAGCGCAACACACAAGGAAAGACTAGGTTACCATAGCTCATTCCTTTGTACCAGTTATGTGTCCTCAGTGTTTTCCTCACCTTAGACACATCTGTTTTCACCTGTCTCTTTTGCTGACCGTCCTTTTGCCTCTTTAGCTTTCCATAAGTAAAATAATATTTGTCTTTTCTGATTCTCTTTTTTTTTCCGGGATCCAAATGAAAAGAATCCGATCAATGTTGTGATAGCTACAACTCCAAGGTTTTCAAAAGATCAAGGATTTAGTGTTACGGTTTAAAGTATAATGGGTTTATGTTTATGTTTATGTTATCGTAAGCTTATTTCATATGAAACATCACAGGCAGTACTACTGCAGAGATCAACATACAACATATCTGTGGTGTCCAGAGTACATAGAGTGTTGTACTGTGAGCATAGATACGTATGTTCTCAGTACTGCACATACTCCAGGTTAATGAGGACAATTACTGAACTGATCCGTAAATTTAGCGATGCACACATGTGCTGTCTCGTGTCACCATGATGCACACATGCGCTATCTCATGTCACCATGATGCACACATGTGCTATCTCATGTCACCATGATGCACACATGTGCTATCTCATGTCACCATGATGCACACATGTGCTATCTCATGTCACCATGATGCACACATGTGCTATCTCATGTCACCATGATGCACACATGCGCTATCTCATGTCACCATGATGCACACATGCGCTATCTCATGTCACCATTTTTTTCATACTTCAGGAACTATGGGAAAGAAGGATTATACATGGGTTAGCCGTAATAGGTACAATTTTATTCTAAATTAAACTTTTATATGTTTTTCGAAGGTTATCACACTATCGCTTGGAGCAGAAATCTAAAAGTAATAATTATATACGTCAGTAATGATAATAATATGATATCAGCGTCATCAGCAACGAGAGTATCGTTAACGAGAGTAGAAATAATAATGATAATAATAATGATAAAAATAATGATAATAATAATAATAATAATAATAATAATAATGATAATAATAATAATGATTATTATGATAATGATAATGATAATGGTAATAGTAATAAGGAAAATGATTATGTTAATGATAGTAGTGATAATGATAATAGTGATAATGATAACCATGATAATAATAATAATAATAATAATAATAATAATAATAATAATAATAATAATGATAACGACAACAATAATAATAATAATGATAATGATGATTATTATAATCATAATAATAATACCACTAATTATGATAATTTTTATACAAGCTCAGATAGCACGGACGAGATAATATGGTGACTATGGCCATCTCACATATGGTACAGATATGAGAGGAGGATGAACAGCTAGGTTGGCTGTAGGATGAATACCTAGTCCCGGATTCGAGCCCTGACCGGCTCGTGCATGACTCATAGTCAGCAACGATAACCCTTACATCATCAAAGCCAGTAATAATAACAACAAAAACAAGAGCAACAACAACCAACAGTGATAATGATAATGATACTAAAAACAATAATGATGATAATATATTAATTTACTGTATGCCTTATTGCTCATTCCTCCTTAGCGAGATAGTATTAAGAACAAGCTAACACCGCCTCATTAGCGCATATCCGCCTTCCAGCTGTCATGTATAACGCACCGAAACTAGAGCACACATTGACTCTTACTACATGTTACTGATGATAATGATGATACTAATGATTACAGTGATAATGATAATAATTATGATAGTATTAATGATAATAATAATGATAATACTTATGATAATGATGATAATAGTAGTTGTATTAATAATGATAATGATAATACTAATAATGATAATGATAATGATTTATAATTACAATAATAATGATAAAAATGATAATAAGAGTGATGATAATAATGAAAATAATAATGATAATAATAGTAATTATAATAATAATAATAATAATAATAATAGTAATAATAATGATAATAAAAATGATAAGGAAAATGTTATTAACAATATGATTAGAAATATGTAAACAGCCTCGAAGGAAGGCAGTAGTGTGTTGGTGTTTAAAATTCTTTGTCAGTTTACTGTGAATCAGCAACAAGCGAGTAGTTCAACGTCCTATAGTATTGTGGGTCATTTCATTTATATATGGACATTAAAGCTTCTCCTCTACATTTACAATGGGTCACATGATGAGTGAGGTATCCCTGTAATGGTCAACAATAATGAACCGGAGCGTAGGGATATATATATATATATATATATATATATATATATATATATATATATATATATATATATATATATATATATATATATAGATAGATAGATAGATAGATAGATAGATAGATAGATACATTTGGAGTGAGGATAGCAGTCGTGAAGTGTATCGTTATATTTCCTGGGTAGATTAACAGATGTGGATATGGTACAGGTTGATAACCTAATCGCGTATTGTAAGTATTCATTTCAATGCACCAAGTCATGAACTGCACTGAGCTGGATTTGTTTCACCACAGAACAGTGTGGAAAATGTTCTTGCAAAGGCTAGGGCTGTCTGTTGATGACAGTGTTGGAGCTAGTCTGGATTGATATGAAAGAATCTAAGCCTTCGTTGGATCTGACTGGAGAAATTAACAACGTACATCATTTTAAACGAAAGCGTCTCAGAGTCATGTTTATGTTCGTAATGCACACCAGATTCGCGTATGATGATGCGCCATTATTAAGTTGAAAGGTGAGGGTAAAGAGTCAGTGTTTGTATTCGAAGTTTAATTATCTGTTTTGTTGTGAACACTTGCATTACAAGAAAATGCAGGAAACTGAGTGTCTTATAATATCCACATGTTACTGAACTTCAGTTCAGTGTCACCACCCTTGTAAGATCGGATCAAATATGTCAGAGCGAATTCAGCAGTTGCGAGATACGATCATTAGCCCTTGTATTTGTTTATAGAAATATCAGTAGAGCAGACTGGCTCTACGGTTGTATCTGGTACTACTGGTAGACCTTCTTAAATAGAGAGAATAGCTCCTTCCAACCTGTGTTTTCGCCATACCCACATGGAGATGGATTGATGTGTGATCATACCACTTCACGGATATTGGTATTATATCCACAAAATCGCACGTCCTGTCGCAGAGTGTCCACAGTCTCGATGGTAACTTTTCTGAGTGTTGCAGTTGTTACCGCGGTGGGAAACCTAAATATTCTGTCGACCAGTGGCAGTTTGTTTAAAACTGCTTCATCGTTGACCAACTTCAGCGTATGACCCTCTGCTGGTATTTCGCAGATTGAGGTAGGTTAAAGGGAAGCAGGGAATGTCTGCCACAGGCGACGACAGATGTTTGTGATGACCATTTATATATGTGTGTGTTCCCAGGTGCTTATGGTCATGAAGAATGACGGCGTTTTGATGTTAGTGAGACGTCCAGTGCGTCGTGGTGGCTGGAGACGTTGACCAGTGGCCAGTATGAGTACAGGTTCGTATCTCTGTTTATCAACGGGTCAGAACGCTTCGTGCAGCCTTCTGAACAGTATCATGAGAACCCAACTTTTAGGACGGGTGCAATACGTATCCCAGTGTATTGCTCACACATCCCCTGAAAGTTGCAACGTATGCTGCGGCGAATACTGCACGAGTTGCTTTGTACAGTCTAGCAAGCGCTATAAAAGTTGCTTTGAATGGTCCAACCAATATTGCAAAACTGTCCTCCTGTTCCAGAGCGAAGACGAAAGCGCTTTGTGTGTGTGTGTGTGTGTGTGTGTGTGTGTGTGTATGTGTGTGTGTGTATTCTGAATACCGCTTCTGCTAGCCTGCAGCCTGCTGTGAATGTATAAACTTTCACCTCGAAGGAAAAGCAAAACTGGGCATATGATGGGGAAAGAAGCCTTCATGAGCAGCATTCAAACTCTGTTAAGAAAGAAGGCAAAAAAAAGAAAAGAGAATGTTTTGCATAATCAATATTTTGCATAACCACAAAAGGGGTCTCGTGTTCTACACCAGGAATTCTTTAATGACGACTTCCACATATACATCACAGTGTCCCCTCTCCGTCGACACTTGACAAGTCGCTGTTGACACGTAATATTCCACGGACAATCTCCATGATGGATTATCCCTGTGGGAAGAGAACTCAGCGCAAAGTGGATTCATACTCGTTCCCCCGACAGAAAAGTTAGGATTTCTAGGTGGAGATCATGAGTTAGTTTCAACCTTGATACTAAGCAGTGAGCCAGCTCAAAAGTATCTCATATAAGGAGCCAGTACTTTGAGTACACTAGGTTCAGTATTTCCTCTGTGATACAAGATATTACGTGATGCAACCGTTAGCATTCCTGACCAGGGTCGAGCGCATAGGTTCGAATCCTGTCTGCGGCAATCGGTCCACAGTCCACGTAGCTGTTCATCCACCCCCTATGTCTTGGTAGATAGAATGGGCACCTGGCTCAGGCTAGGGTATGTAGGCACAAAGCATTAATGAGATGGCCTTGATTAGGGCCACAGTTGCCCGTGCCATCTCAGCTAACATAAAAGAAAGGTGGAGTTAATGATATGTGTTTTCTCGGTAGAAGCCATGTATGTTCTCTACGTTGTAGAATATAACAGGGGACCAGGTTGATCTTTATGCTCTGTGTGGTTAAGAAGAAAATAATGACTAGCTCCTGCGGCAGGTCATTTGAATGTAAAGTGAAAAACTTGAGGTTCCTATTATAAACTTAACTAAAATGTCTCCTCTTGATGAACAAGCGGCTAATTGCATGATTCTTTTAGCCTGAATTACATAATTTGGTTCGTGTCTGGGGGGGGGGGGGGAAGGTGGACAGAGAATTTTTTTTAATTATGAACACATTTTACCAATATTTCGTCCAGTTTTATCTTCTGCATATGTTTATCATTTATGAAATACAGGGATTCAGTTCTCCGATTGAAGACAATTAACTTTCGAAACGAGAAACATTCGCAAAGTTGCTTTCAGGGAAGGAGAACATAGAAAACATTTATGATAGAAATTTTGTTTTAAGGTTTTAGAAACGCATTGCACATTAGAAGAATTCATTCCTGGCGCTACCTCGCTGACGCGGGAAACAGCGATTATGTATCATGATAATAATGATAATGATAATATTAATGATAATGATAGTAATAATAATAATAATAATAATAATGGTAATGATAATAATAATAATAATAGTAATAATAATAATAATGATAATGATAATAAATTATGATGATAGTAATCAATAATGATAATGATAATGATAATGATAATATATTTTAATGAGTTAGAAAACCCATTAGCCAGTAATTTTCAGAAGCCTATCAGACTATCATCGTTGTAAAGTTTCCAGAATCTAAGATTACTTATATCAATGATAAAGATTGTTATATCCAAATATCATCTTTAAACAACATTTGGTAACAAACGCTATGGAATTGAGGGGTAAAGTCAGTTAGGTTCAGGCGAAGAATGAGTCGTAAAATATATTGGAATAATCGTAAACAGCCATAATGCCTTGAAACTACGAAAAATATTTTCAAGTTCCTTTAGATTTACTTCGTTTTAGCCGACTCTTGCCAAGCGTTCTAGTCTCTCTTTCCAAAACTCTTGCATTCACCTCCCTAACAACCCCATCCATAAACAAATTAAACAACCATGGAGACATCACACACCCCTGCCGCAAACCTACATTCACTGAGAACCAATCACTTTCCTCTCATCCTACACGTACACATGCCTTACATCCTCGATAAAAACTTTTCACTGCTTCTAACAACTTGCCACCCACACCATATATTCTTAATACCTTCCACAGAGCATCTCTATCAACCCTATCGTATGCCTTCTCCAGATCCATAAATGCTACATACAAATCCATTTGCTTTTCTAAGTATTTCTCACATACATTCTTCAAAGCAAACACCTGATCCACACACACATCCTCTACCACTTCTGAAACCACACTGCTCTTCCCCAATCTGATGCTCTGTACATGCCTTCACCCTCTCAATCAATACCCTCCCATATAATTTCCCAGGAATACTCAAAAAACTTATAGCATCTGTATATATGAGTTGGCCTTGATTAAGGCCTCAGTTGGCCGTGCTGTCTCATCTAGAATGAAACAAAATAAAGTAAACGGTACACGAAGGAGACCCATAAACTTTGTATACATAATTTATCATGACGCTCTACAGGGTTGCATCCCATTTGCTTATCTGTGTGTTAACTCTTCCAATAATTTTTGGTTAAGATCGACCTTGTATTGCTCTCTCAGGGAATTGGCCTTAACGCAAAGGAATTCAGTCGTGTGACTTGATTGAAGGTCTTTGGGTATGTGTTTGGATCTTATCGCTTGTGTTAAGGCTTGTGACTTTTGTTAAGTTCTAATGGTTTGTGTTGTCTTGTGGCTTGCGTTAAGTTTTAATGGTTTATCTTAAGGTCTTGTGACTTGTGTTAAGTTCTAATGGTTTGTGTTAAGGTCTTGTGGCTTGCGTTAAGTTCTAATGGTTTATCTTAGGTCTTGTGACTTGTGTTAAGTTCTAATGGTTTGTGTTAAGGTCTTGTGGCTTGCGTTAAGCTCTAATGGTTTATCTTAGGTCTTGTGACTTGTGTTAAGTTCTGATGGTTTGTGTTAACGTCTTGTGGCTTGCGTTAAGTTCTAATGGTTTATGTTAAGGTCTTGTGGCTTGCGTTAAGTTCTAATGGTTTATGTTAAGGTCTTGTGGCTTGCGTTAAGCTCTAATGGTTTATCTTAGGTCTTGTGACTTGTGTTAAGTTCTGATGGTTTGTGTTAACGTCTTGTGGCTTGCGTTAAGTTCTAATGGTTTATGTTAAGGTCTTGTCTCTTATGCACATGTCTTATAGGGGCTCTGCGTGCGGGCCTTCCTTGCTTGCGTGTACTTCCAGTGTGCTTTGTGAACGTGTGTCATGCACATTACGTACGTCTGTTGTCTTGTGTGTGCTGCGGGTATATGATCGTGTAGCCAGTAGCTGTAAGCCTTTTTATCAGTGTTGACACAATTTCTTAACCGGTGGTTTATGTGCTCGTTCTGAAAATTTGTGTGTGTGTGTGTGTGTGTGTGTGTGTGTGTGTGTGTGTGTGTGTGTGTGTGTGTGTGTGTGCGTGTTACTGTTTGCTACTACATATCACGCTTACTTGTGTAAGAGATTTGTGGCTTATATATCCGGCTGGGGAGGTTGTGTGTATCCGTTTGTTCGTAAAAGTAGTAATGTATTGCTGTTTTAGCGTAAAATACTGGTCCATGTGTGTACCGTGTCTTGTATAGAAATATGATGGCTCTTGTGTATCTGCCCTTGTCTTTGTATATATGTAGTGACGTGAAGAATTATGTTGATTTCTTTAGAGATTATACATATTTTTTTTGTGTCACTCATTTTGTGTGCGTGTGTGTGTTCGAGTCTGTAATGGCAATTGTATTTGTCGAATGGCTTATATATATTCATGCTGGGTAGACCTTTCCACGTCTAATGGCACCATGACATTTAACATGGTTTTAATGTCATTCGTTCATGGTTTGAGTGATGGCACCGCGTACCGCTTTAACACTGTAGCTTGACGGTAACGTCTGGTGAGGTGTGTGTGGGTTCCCCCGTTGCTTGTGTACCGACCCATTCCTTTTTGCACTCGTCCTGTGCTCTGCCCGTCTTTGCGAGTTCCCAGTGAGTCGACCTCTGCGTGTTGTGGCCAAGAAAAACGCAGCTTTCGCTTGGAGCAAGACCCGTTTACCTCTGCAGGTATTTCTCACACTCATTTCTGCAAATATCTAAATATTCTCAGTTCTTGGAATAGATTTACAGTGTTGAAGACTAACGCGGTAAAGAATAGTTGCAACTGGTTACTCTTGACATCCCAAACCAGTCTTAGTTTTTCTTTGTTTTTTTTTTCCAGATATTTAATTCCAGGATATATTTGCCCTCTGGTACCATGACGGGTAGTACAGGGAGGGTTGATGACGGCTGCACAATGAACCAGCACTTCAGTACCAGCCATGTTTCACTTTTTTTTTGCTCCAGTTTTCATTGGTTCTTTCTGCTTCACCAGCAACTGAGTTGCTTGTATTCACACCGGGAAAAAAACAAACATATAGTCTGTACGTTTCACACATAGGTTTGGACAGCAGGTGACTCACATGACTCGTTCTTCATGTGTGGAGAGAGAGAGAGAGAGAGAGAGAGAGAGAGAGAGAGAGAGAGAGGATTTGAGTTTTACTTAATATTTCATTTTTCTTTATCTGTTTCTTTCCCTTGTAATCATCAGCAGCCCCTTAGTCGTGTCCACGACTTCACCATCATCATATCTGCCTCATTCTCTGAGTTACCTTCCGTCATTCCTTTTCTTCCAGATGTGTTTCTTTCCGCCTATTATTTACTTTATTATTCATATCACTTTGCTTTGTATTTCCTATCTTGTTGCTATTGGTTTTCTTTTTTCTGATCATCACTCATTCCTTGTCATACCAAGTATATTTTGATATACATCATGGATTCTCTAATTCCTTATGAAGGCTATTTTGATTTAGAAAATTTACAATCTGCTTTTACATTTCGTTTTTGTATATTGTTCGAGTTCCTTTGCTCATTTTACTCCTTATTTTTCTATCACCATTTTACTTTGCCTTCTTTTTTCAGTATTTATTCTCTTCTTTTGTATATCTGCTTTATGGAACTGTCTTTCTCTTTTTTAGTAATATTATTAGCAAAATGTTTGGGTCATCATGATCAAGTTTATTTTTGTGTTTGTGTGTGTGTTCTTCTCTTGGCAGTAAACTTGGGGAAATCCTCATGAGATGCTGGGAGAGAGAGAGAGAGAGAGAGAGAGAGAGAGAGAGAGAGAGAGAGAGAGAGAGAGAGAGAGAGAGAGAGAGAGTGGTGTCTTGAAGTCGAGGGAGCAAGAAACTATCGGTCATCAGGTAATGGTTGGCTGTGAGCTGGGGCAGTACACCTCAGTGGCCACTAACGCGCGCTTCACCTGCTGGTCTGTCATTGTTCTCCTCATCTTCGCTTGTTCCTTTGTCTATCACGAAGCTCTGATGTCTTCGATGTTTTAAGGATTCTGACGACCTTTTCGTATCACTGACATATCATCTGTTTACTCTGTCTTCAACTAATCCTTTTTTCATTAAATGCCACCTTATGTTCTCTTTTACTGTGGTCTCCTTTATATATATATATATATATATATATATATATATATATATATATATATATATATATATATATATATATATATAGATATCTGGGAGTGGATCTGGCAGCGGATGGAACCATGGAAGCGGAAGTGGATCATAGGGTGGGGGAGGGGGCGAAAATTCTGGGAGCCTTGAAGAATGTGTGGAAGTCGAGAACATTATCTCGGAAAGCAAAAATGGGTATGTTTGAAGGAATAGTGGTTCCAACAATGTTGTATGGTTGCGAGGCGTGGGCTATGGATAGAGTTGTGCGCAGGAGGATGGATGTGCTGGAAATGAGATGTTTGAGGACAATGTGTGGTGTGAGGTGGTTTGATCGAGTAAGTAACGTAAGGGTAAGAGAGATGTGTGGAAATAAAAAGAGCGTGGTTGAGAGAGCAGAAGAGGGTGTTTTGAAATGGTTCGGGCACATGGAGAGAATGAGTGAGGAAAGATTGACCAAGAGGATATATGTGTCGGAGGTGGAGGGAACGAGGAGAAGAGGGAGACCAAATTGGAGGTGGAAAGATGGAGTGAAAAAGATTTTGTGTGATCGGGGCCTGAACATGCAGGAGGGTGAAAGGAGGGCAAGGAATAGAGTGATTTGGAGCGATGTGGTATACCGGGGTTGACGTGCTGGCAGTGGATTGAATCAAGGCATGTGAAGCGTCTGGGGTAAACCATGGAAAGCTGTGTAGGTATGTATATTTGCGTGTGTGGACGTATGTATATACATGTGTATGGGGGTGGGTTGGGCCATTTCTTTCGTCTGTTTCCTTGCGCTACCTCGCAAACGCGGGAGACAGCGACAAAAAAAGAAAAATATATATATATATATATATATATATATATATATATATATATATATATATATATATATATATATATATATATATATATGACAATCATGCTAGTACATGTTCATTTTATGAAGGGGGGTAGGATTTCAGATAATTAATTGAAACTTTTTAATACACTTGTTTCACGAAGGAACTCCATCTCATCAAGATATGAACAGTAAAAAAAAAAAAAAAAATTCACATCCCAACACCGGCACACAGGCTTGTACATCCTGTTAACAACATTCTTTCATAATGACCACGCATCTCACTCACTACCCAGGCCAACCAACCAACCACCTCTCACATAACTAGCCCCCCTACCCACCCACCAACAGTTCCCCCCACCACCCACAAGACACCCCCTAACCACGAAACTCTCTCTCTCTCTCTCTCTCTCTCTCTCTCTCTCTCTCTCTCTCTCTCTCTCTCTCTCTCTCTCTCTCTCTCTCTCTCCCATCCCACTTTCCCTTTAAGTGGCGGGTCAGTGTGTAGTGTAGCATGGCGGTAAGAGGGTGTACACGCCTGTGTGCTGGTGTTGGGGGTTGAGACTTTTGTCACTTGGTTAGACCTGATGAGGCGGGTTTCCTCCGTGAAACATAATGTGTGTTGTAAAGTTTCAGTAAATCATGTGAACTCCTACACACACACACACACACACACACACACACACACACATGCACACATGTTCCCAAGCACGCACGCACGCTTACCTTTCTTTTCTTTGTTTTTTAAACACACACACACACACACACACACACCACACACACACACACACACACACATACACACACACACACACACACACACACATACTCACACACCACACACACACACTTTCCTTTCTTTTCTTTCTTTTTACTTCTTGATATCTCCTCCTCCTCGTTCTGCCAGATGTCCCAGCCGTAATTCCTCGCAATCAGCTGAAGTTCACACTGGCGCAGTTTCATCATTTATGAGCCCTTGGCAGCATAGACCAAGCTGAACTTCAGGCTGTTCATGAAGTACCTCAAAAGCTTACGTCCAAGGGAGAGGAGTAGTAATTCCTGACACTTCATTATACTTCCGGGTCATGGAGGAAAGTTTTAGTATCATGTATCGGTGTTGTTCTCTGGGACCTGCTTGTGGTACTGTGTCATGGTATTAGTCAGTGAAACTAGGTTTTGGTACCGTGTTATGGTGCGATGGTGGAGTATTGTGCTTTATTATGGAGGTTGTGTATCGTATGGATTACGTGCCTATTTTTTTGCACAGAGTTGTAATCATGCCCTTGTCATGCCCATCTCCGAGCAAGAGTAAAATATTAAGACATGTTTATAATGAACGTAGGAAGGATTAACTTGACCTCTACGAGTGATTTATAAACCTGACTCTTACAAGTGGGAAGATGATGGAAAGAGGAAAAGATAAAAGACGTGAGCGAATTCCATAGATTTCTCTGTTGCACGGGGCAATGAGGTGGTGTCATAATGACCAGTGCTCGTGTGCCTTCTCTCTACGCATGGGGTGTGGGGAGCGGTCGCCAGGGACGTGCCACTGGTGCAAGTCATACAGGAGGCTTTGCTGTGAGGGATTGTGGTGCAAGGCCTTGGTTGGAGATGATGGTACTCAATGATGGTGTTGTGTCGTGGTGCCCGATCATAGCGGTAAAAGCAAAGTGAAAATCTTAGGAATTAGCATTCAGTTGAAAATGATAAATCCAGTTCCTGGAACGCATGGGGTGAAGAGAACTTTAATCAAAAGCTGTGATTCTCTGTTTCAAATAAAAAAGACCCTGAGATTATCAGTGAAATAAAAACAATCTTATCACGCTACGGTATGAAAACGTTTAGTAAATCATGGTGAATAAAGGAGCCCAAACTTGAAAGGAATGTGCATTCTATTCCGCCTTGATAAACATATGGATGCCATGTAACCCGCCCAAAATATCATTCACTGTTTACATCACAGTCATGAGTCGGAGAGATAGCGGTTGGGCTGAGTGGGGATTGAACATGGAGAAAACATTTGAGAGACAAACAAGAGAAGATATAGATCTGTGAATAATCATATTCCACTTGAAACTGGTGAGTCAGTGCAAACTAAACTTGGAGTTAGCCTCTGACATCCTAGGAGGAGCTTCATTGTAAATTCCTCAGGGATTTGACGTTCGTTGAAGAAATGAGATGTTTTCGTTAAGCTTATATGATAATCGGCCGTTTGTAGCGTTTCTCATGAAGGCATTTTGAAATCTATTCAAGAACACTTGTGTCACAGAATGAACAACGACACTAATAGGAATCATCAGGCCAGTGTAAGTAGGGGATCTGTGGTCTCCCTGTGGATGTTTGTGGTGAAGGAATAGCGTTAAATATAACAAGCCGAAGTTTTGTTCTTGAAGTTGACTGTATGTGGATCTCGTTCAATGGTTCTCTTCTCACACGACTGTTGTACCAGGCGATTTCTTTCTTTGGGTAATATTGATATTACAAGTCACTTGTTGAATGAGAAGACCTTAATACCAAGTTTTGACGAACCATAGAATTTTACTGGAGAAAATAGGAATTCAAAAATGTATAGCCTGAAGGTTGTGGATTGTGTTCATACCTGTGGTAATTTCCAGAAACAGTTTCCACTAACCCTCGTACATAGTAAATATAAATTCAACATTTTTATGGTAAACTTTGTTAGCTCGTGCAGCAAAGTATTTGTACCCAAACTACACCAGCAGCGCAAAGCAACAATTCTGCCAGACGTAAGTGTTTAGAAACTCCTTAGGAAAGTTTCCTTCAGCTGGTAAGATGAAACTTAATGCCACAGGACTTGCAAGTGCAAGTGTCTTGCTCAAATTCGTTCCTTCATCTCTCTCTCTCTCTCTCTCTCTCTCTCTCTCTCTCTCTCTCTCTCTCTCTCTCTCTCTCTCTCTCTCTCTCTCTCTCTCTCTCACTCAGTTGCGCAGGGAGGAAACTATGCAGTGATACTGATAAGGGAGAGAGAATAAGAGATGAAAATAAATGTGAGAAACTTCAGGGTATTTGAAGTCACTCTGATGCATTAATAATTATATTGATTTAACTAATGCCATGGGTAATGTAAATTTCGTTTTGTTTTTGTTCTTGACATAGGTACAGTGGTATTCAAATGGTAGATACTAGTTTCCTGAACGTCTTTATCATTTGTGGTACACTTCACATACAGGCTTGATGAAAAAGAAAATTAACCAGTCTTATGAAGTATTACTGAACATGGAATTGTGAAACTATAAGTAGAATATAATCATAACATAGATACTTAACTTCTTCCGTGTTTATGATTAGAGAAGTGAAGTGTTTTAGATATCTGGGAGTAGACCTGACAGCAAATGGAACCATGGAAGCGGAGGTGCGTCATAGTTCGGGAAGGGAGCGAAGGTTCTGGGAGCACTGAAGAATGTGTGGAAAGATGGAACGTTTATCTCGGACAACAAAAATGGTTATGTTTGAAGGAATAGTAGTCCCAACTAGGCATGAATTATAGATAGGTGTTGGAAATGAAATGTTTGACGACAATATTTGGTGTGAGGTGGTTTGGTCGAGTAAATAATGGAAGGGTAAGAGAGATGCGCGGTTATACAAAGAGTGTGGTTGAGAAAGCAGAAGAGGGTGTGTTGAAAAGGTTTGGACACAGAGAAAATGTGTCTTGAAAAGGTTTGGACACAAAGAGAAAATGTGTGAGGAAAGGTTGACAAAAGACGATATATGTGTCAGACGTGGAAGGAACAAGAAGAAGCGGGAGACCAAATTGGAGGTGGAAGGGAGTAGTGAAAAAAGACTTTCAGCGACCGGGCCTGAACATGCAGGAGGGTGAAAGGCGTGTACGGAATAGAGTGAATTAGAACGATGTGGTATACTGGGGTAGACGGCATGCCGTCAGTGGACTGAATCAGGGCATGTGAAACGTTCAGGGGTAAACCATGGAAAGGTGTGTGGGGCCTGGATGTGGATAGGGAGCTGTGGTTTCGGTGCATTACGTATGACAGTTAGAGAATGGATGTGAGCGGATGTGGACTTTCTTCGCCTGTTTCCTGGCGCTAACCTCGCTGACGCAGGCTGTGGCGATGCTGTTTCCTGTAGGATGGGGTGGCGCTGGGAATGGATGAAGGTGATTATGACTGCTAATTCAGCATTTATCAGCTTCTTGCAGATGTTAATTTGTCTAAGATTCTCTTGTATTCCTAAGTTAGATTACCGATAAGCTGGCTAAATAGTAGGGGTAGAACCAAAGACAAGTAGACATCAGTAGTGTAATTCTTCTTAGGTATACAGTGACAATACACAACACAATACAACACAACACAACGTTTCGTGACTCGTGTCACATTCTCAAGTGTAAGGACAGTACAGTATGGTCTAGGTATATGTACAAAAATCAGAGTTCAAAGGAAAAATTATTGACCAATAACAGATGAATACATTAGACAGTTACTTGCTTGTCTGACCCATGAAAGCTTGCCACCTCAGGATAACCGACGAGCTGCTGCTGCATGAGTTCTTGCTCTCGCCGGGACAGGTCAACCGTTGAGCACTCGGTAACACAAGAAGATCGTCAGTCTGCAGGCTCTTACTAGGGGATCTCCACTTGATGCAGAGGAAGTCAAATGTCTGAAAGCGTCTAGTTACAGGTGAATTGTGTAGTATAGACGCTTTTTCTTCAACATCTCTATCGTGAGGATGGCGTTGTGACAAGATTTCAGGCGTGTCTTTGGGCTCCCACCCTATAAATGACATGATAGAAGCCGGGACAATGTTGTGTTGGTCAAGCTTATATAAGACGAACGGGGCGTGCAGTCCTTGTGTGGGCAGTGGAATTCGTATGTGACATGACTCCTCTATATAGTCGCTGGTCTTGGTGCTGGGTTAAAGATATGGAATGTTTTCTTACTGAAATCTGTTTTCTGGTCGTTGTTGGTAGGCCTCATTTTTTTTAGACTATACCCTTGATGACACGTTTACCCATATTGTACAAAGTGGACATAAAGGTTATATAGTAAAGGCGGATGGTGTAGGGGGGCGCTATGTGATTTTGGGGCGTTTGGTTCGGTGCTTCTCTTGTAGAATGATTCCCTCGATATACCATCTCTCCAGGTTTTTGCGAATAGAGTCGTTCATTTCCGTATTTGAACATCCATTATTAACCAGGACCTAAGTGTCCCGGTCTAGCTCTTGATTGGTAGAGGTCCACTGCACAAGCACCAGACAGCTACCCCTTATCTCATTCTTGAACACCCTTCCAGCCAGGCATCCATCTAAAACCACATTCCCAAGACTTGTACGAGTAACACTTTTTTTTCGTCTAGGCACTTGACATCTGCAAGTACCGATTCAGCGAATCTTACGACTCTTCATGCCTGTTATACAACTACCACAGTGAAGACACTGAACCCTTACTGCCCAGTTGTTCCGCACTCGTGCCATATACACAGCATCACAACTACACTCTATGACTTGTGGTCCCGCCTGGTGGATGTAATCAGCTTTCTTGGCGTTGCGGTGACCTAATAGAAGAAGGAAGGAGCTCCCTAGAGCAAGAATATATATTTGTGTGTGTGTGTGTGTGTGTGTGTGTGTGTGTGTATAGTACTAAAATAACCTCAGGTCGTTGCCCACAAGGCAATTATGGACTCTGAAAAACTCACATATTGCCATTTTTCTAACAAAGCAAAGCGTCTCATTTCTCACGGGCACATTCTGCGCTTACTTGCCAAAGACTTGATATTATTGAGTGTAGATTTCCCCCGTGCTTGCGAGACGTGGCTTTGACGAACCGTCATACTGGCGGTGGAAGTTGGTGTAGAACAATATGGACGACAGCACAGGAGCAATGCTCACGTCTAGACGACCGCGTGACCAGACTGATGATGGCGAGGAAGACCATTTTCTCCGCCGGACTCAAAAATAACAGGACGGTTCATATGCTGCCGGCGTTAGCGTCGGTAAATTATTCATCTTGGACGACGAACTTTATTCTCTCTCGGTCTCTCTGTTGCTGGCTTAGTGGAGGCTGCGTAGAGTCAACACTTCAGTGGCTGACAAGTTTCACTCGTTTGGTCGTAACGTCCAGTTTCACCTACGCGTGGGCTAGTGGTTTTCAGTCTCTAAACATATGCATTTTCCATCTAACACATAACACCTGTGGTTAGCGATACGTGATAGGGCTGCCTTTTGGCATGATTTCGTCATAAGTACGGGTAATTGAGTACTCTATCTTCACACACACGCACACACACATACTACATGAATATATATATATATATATATATATATATATATATATATATATATATATATTCTTTTTTTCTTTCATTTTCTCTTTTTCTTTTTTTTATACTGTTCGCCATTTCCCACGTTAGTGAGGTAGCGTTAAGAACAGAGGACTAAGCCTTTGAGGGAATATCCTCACTTGGCCCTCTTCTCTGTTCCTTTCTCTGGAAAATTAAAAACGAGAGGGGAGGATTTCCAGCCCCCGCTCCCTCCCCTTTTAGTCGCCTTCTCCAACACGCAGGGAATACATGGTAAGTTTCTTTCTCCCCTATCCCCAGGGATGATATATATATATATATATATATATATATATATATATATATATATATATATATATATATATATAGTGTGTAAAGCAGAACGATACCTGTATTATCTATACAAACAAACAGGAAATATTTTTTAACATCTAATCGTAATCATGTACTGCTTTTCTTTTGTATCAACTGGAGACGGTCGAAAGGGGTCCACTGGAGACTGCAGGATAGAAATAGAACATGCGAGACTCAATCCACTTATTGACGTTTTTGTTCGTATATGTATTTTGTTATTGGACTGCTTTTCAGTGGGAAAAAATGCTTCTGTTGTACAGATTGAAGGAGAGTGATGCTGTTCTGTGGTGGATACAAACCAAAACTCGCCTTTGCCAAGTCGAGGACGTTTCTCTTTGTTCATCTCTTTCTTGATCATTCGAAAAGTGAATTTTGCAACGTATATGTCATCTTTCATCAGCTTTGCTTAGTGTTTAGGTTAGTAGAAGCTTGATATATGGGTATTCAGTGGTAAGTTCTTTATGTTTGGTTACTTCAGGATATGTTTCTCGTTTTTATCGAGATTCAATCAGGTCACAGTGAGAAACAAGGCATATGTGCCTCACGTTAAACCCCTGTCTTACTTGGGAAATATTCAGGAAACATGACCAGTCCTCTGGAAGAAAACTCCAGACCTTGTATTGCAAGACAGCCAACCGTCGAGGAAACTAGAAATTCGTTTTCTTCCACTGCCGTCCATGGAACTGTTGGCATGAACCTTTTTTTTCTACTAATGTTCGAGGCTCCAGTCATGAACGAAAGTAAACATCAAGGCCAAACCTAAAGTGAATTACGAAAATGGTTGATGGGATAGAGAACCAAGAAGAGAAAGGCTAAAATTGAAATATTCTGGAGAAAGTGGAGAACCTCTCTTTTGAAAAAGGGTTAGGTAGTAACTGTAACTGTAACAGAGTTGCAAAATCTTGGTGTGCAGGGGGAAAGAAAAAACATCACAACGATCCACCATTAAGTTGCCATCGGCCGCACAATATTCTTGTGACGCAGGAGTTTTCCGAGTGTTGTAGCTTGGTCTAGCTTATGATAGGGTACACAAGCGGCTGGTGCAAAATTTCTAGAAGAAAGAGAACCAACACTGGCGATGGCTAGACAGATCGTCTCATAAGGTCACAGTGAGAGGGCCACTATGTGAGAATACTTGGACTCGAGTCTTGTATGTTTGCAGGATTAGAACTCTTTTCAGGTGTGAGCGCAGTATACCACACGAGGAATGATTATTCCTCTGTGTAAACCGAGCAACTGTTCTGAGGAGGAAATTTACGATAGCAGAGGAAAGCTACGAGTTACCTTGAGGTACATTTAGCTATTTGCCTAAGATAAGGTTTCCAAGATGGGCTGGATGTTACTGTACAATGATGCCAAGTTTGATTTCTGTGTTGAGGAAACTGGAATTACATAGTTACCAATGTATGTGGAAGCCTTTTGAGAGGTCTTAGAGAAAGAAATGGGCAGATATCTGGTTTTAACGGCATCAGACCTATCCAGTTATATCTGCCAAACTGGGAAACTTTTTATTTTCTGAATAGACGAAGTTTAAAGGAAGTTATGACGAGACGAGACATAGCTTGAGCACGAGAGGATAAAGCGGTTTAGTAAGAAGTGGAAGAAGGCAGTAGGAAGCTGTCAGCATATACGTATCTTTGTTTATCTGAGGAGGAAAAGATGTCTTTGTTACAAAGGAGGAAGAATGCAGACGACAGGACAGAGGCCTGATGGATATCACTGTTGATAAGGAAAAAGAAGAGGTTGATCTATCGAGTATGAGGATATAGATCAGCCAGAGTGGGAGGAAGATGCTGGGGAATAGTGAGGAAGGAAAGATAAAGGAGGGAGAGGGCGCGCGCTGCGACCCATGTATCATACCCGCAGTAATTTCTTGATTATGAACACTTTATTGTACATCTCATGTGCATTTCACTCGAGAATGCTCCAGCTACGGGAAGTAACTGGGTAATTCGTTAGCTTATCTGACATTTGTTTCTTTAAGTGTTGTTATGATGTAGCGCGCCCACACACACACACACACACACACACACACACACACACACACACACACACACAGAAGATGAGTTATAGAGTACATGAATAAGGAAATATTCAGCAAGCGATTCACGCCCTACATATGGCCAGAAATGTAAATTGCTTTTCAAGTTTGTTTATGAATTGTTTATGAAAAAGCATAAACAGCTAATAGAGCAAGTCCAGAGGAGGATGAAAAAGAAGGTACTAGAATCAAGAAAGGAGTGTTACAGGGAAAGGTTGGTTATGTGATTTGAATCAGCCCACCAGAGAAGAGAGATGAGCGAGGAGTAACTTCATTAAAACATTTAATGACGTAAACCTTGAAGTTTTTAGACCAGATTGATGACGTAAACATTGAACAGTTCCTCGAAAGATGTAGGGATAAAACAACCACAGGATATGGCATGAAATTGACCTAACCTAACCAGAGGATATGGCATGAAGTCAACTAAAAAAAAGATTGTAACAAAATCTGTAGAGAATACTTTTACAGTAAAGTGGTGAATTTAATTGGACCAGACGGAATTACGAGTTCATAAATGAGGACAGCGTTATTACGATACTAAGTCTGTGATCCATATCATTATTGGTTAAGGATGTCTTCTTCAACTCTAACATTTGGTCAACCTTCGTCGGTAATGCGTTAACTCCCTCGAGTTTCGTGTTGGTTGGCCAATGTATCACACTCCAATAACTGTGTTTATCGCTGGAATGTTTACTGCAAATACCTTACATTTCTTATAGCTGATCTTCATTGCTAGTCTGCCTTCTCGTATCTTATGCACATATAATGCCATTCCACCTTGTTTAGTATCTATTTTGTCAGCACGAAAGGTCTCATACTGTTCTATATCTGCCTCCTTATAAATAGTTCTCTTCATCTATGTTTCGTAACTATTCATCTATGTTTTAGTAATAATCACGAGGTAAATTCTATCATTGCACATTTACTTCTAGATAAATGAACTTTTAGCATCTAGTTCTTAAAAAAAATGGGCTTTGTATAATTATATGTGTAATAGTTTTCACAGTATTTTACTGATGATTCCTTATCGACTCCTTTGGATAATCATTTATCATTGTTCTCATTGTTGTTGTTTCTTAAGAATCTGAGGCAAAGCTGTTCTCTCTGGTGTTCTTTCCCCATTACTGTCCTTGATTCTACCATAAACTTTTTTCAGTAAAGGAGGAAAAACTTTCGATGGTTTAACGTAGGAGTACTTTTATGTGATGTTTTATGTGGTACTTTTATAAGATATTTTATAGGTTACTTTTATGTGATATTTTATGTGGTACTTTTATATGATATTTTATAGGGTACTTCTATGTGATATTTTGTGGTACTTTTATGTGATATCTTATTTGGTACTTTAATGTGACATTTTATTATTATATATTATAATTATTATACTTATATACCTTGAATCGAGCTTCTAACCATAAAGAATTTCGTATCATGTATACAATTTGACAATCATCTTATCTTTTCTTATCTTATCTTACCATATTATGGCTAGAAATTGTTCTGTTCTACGGTATATTTTGTTCTGTTGTTAGGTTTAGATATATGATATCCATATTTTGTTCTGTTATTAGGTTTCGATGTATGATATCCATATTTTGTTCTGTTATTAGGTTTAAATATATAATATCCATATTTTGTTCTGTTGTTAGGTTTAGATATATGATATCCATATTTTGTTAAGAGTAAATGTGAATAAGAGCAAGTTTATTAGGTACAGTAGGGTTGAGGGTCAAGTCAAGTGGGAGGTGAGTTTGAATGGAGAAAAACTGGAGGAAGTGAAGTGTTTTAGATATCTGGGAGTGGATCTGGCAGCGGATGGAACCATGGAAGCGGAAGTGAATCATAGGGTGGGGGAGGGGGCGAAAATTCTGGGAGCCTTGAAGAATGTGTGGAAGTCGAGAACATTATCTCGGAAAGCAAAAATGGGTATGTTTGAAGGAATAGTGGTTCCAACAATGTTGTATGGTTGCGAGGCGTGGGCTATGGATAGAGTTGTGCGCAGGAGGATGGATGTGCTGGAAATGAGATGTTTGAGGACAATGTGTGGTGTGAGGTGGTTTGATCGAGTAAGTAACGTAAGGGTAAGAGAGATGTGTGGAAATAAAAAGAGCGTGGTTGAGAGAGCAGAAGAGGTTGTTTTGAAATGGTTTGGGCACATGGAGAGAATGAGTGAGGAAATATTGACCAAGAGGATATATGTGTCGGAGGTGGAGGGAACGAGGAGAAGAGGGAGACCAAATTGGAGGTGGAAAGATGGAGTGAAAAAGATTTTGTGTGATCGGGGCCTGAACATGCAGGAGGGTGAAAGGAGGGCAAGGAATAGAGTGAATTGGAGCGATGTGGTATACCGGGATTGACGTGCTGTCAGTGGATTAAATCAGGGCATGTGAAGCGTCTGGGGTAAACCATGGAAAGCTGTGTAGGTATGTATATTTGCGTGTGTGGACGTATGTATATACATGTGTATGGGGGTGGGTTGGGCCATTTCTTTCGTCTGTTTCCTTGCGCTACCTCGCAAACGCGGGAGACAGCGGCAAAAAAAAAAAAAAAAAAAAAATTTGTTCTGTTGTTAGGTTTAGATATATGATATCCATATTTTGTCCGTAAATAACTTGATATGAAGTAAAGTTTCCTCCATTAGTATCCCTTCTTTCTCCATGTAAATAACTTGATATGAAGTAAAGTTTCCTCCATTGGTCGTCCTTCTTTCTCCATGTATTTACATGGCCATTATATCGTTCCTGTCACTTACCCTCTGATATGTTTCATTTGTCTTCAGTTCTGTTTCACGTTTTGTTCGTATCTTTCTGTATTCCTTCTTTGATCTTTGTTCATTTTATTTCTTGTTAATTTCACTGCTTCCATATCCAGTTTTGTATGCCTCTGCATTCAGTGCTTCGACCAGGTGTATAATCTCCATATCTCATTCTTTTTACTTTTCTGGAATCCGTCATAGTCAGAACGGATTTCTATTTTCATTAATCCCAGATGGTGTGAGAATCTACATCTGTCATTCCACTCGCGTATGCTATATATTTGTCATGGATGTGACATACTTCGAGGTGAGTGTTCTCACCCTACTTTTGGTTACTGCACGCCTGAGCGCTAGGTGTTCCAGACTGAAGCATTTGTTGGCACGGTGTGCGATGTTCATTTGGATTTACCTCGATGAGTTGTACTTCATATACTCTTCACTATTGTCTTCTCCCTGATCTTCAGTTCCCTCATTATCATTTTCATCGTTATTCATGTTGCTCCTTCTCTTTAAATCTCATTATTTTCATATTCACCTTCATTTTCATCTACGTCTTTATCACTTTCTGTTATATTCTGTTTATCATTATTATCTTAGGGATTCGACTGTCACATAAACACCAAAATCCTCTTATTCATATACATCTTTAAACAAAGAAGCAGTCACTCACGTATACAAATCCCGGATCTCATGCATCTGATCCTTTGAATAACATATTACGTCTGTGTCTGCTGATTATACCACGTTACATGCTATGCACTTTAGCTCATGTCAGTGACGTAAGTCTAACTTCCAGACACACGGCTGCTGTGTGCACAGTAGGAGCGCCCGTGTTAACTAACCAACTCCTTTTGTGTACTAACTCAGATGTTGTCAGTTTACCAGCTCCCATAGGTTACATATAGCTGATCCTTCGCTTAATGACTTCTCTAATTCAGGCTTTTCATGACGAGTCCGGTGAATTAAAGTCTTAGTTCATGATATATGACTGAGAAAGTCCATTAAAGTCATTATTTCATAACTGGTCAGTAACTGAAATATCTACGAGGGCTCGGTGAATCAAACCGGTCGACAGAAACAGTGTGACAGACAATAGCCACAGTGTACCCAGGTTGGGGAATCGACCCTTGGTACTGTATGCTAATGCAGCGGCCGCTTCTTCTCCTGTCATGAGGAACCGCTTTGCCTTGTGATCCGGATAAGATATCACTGTATTCTGTATTCTGCTGCAGAATAATGATCACAGGGTGATCAAGTATCCAATAATCATCACTCGCCTTGGTGTTCACACACACACACACACACTTCGTGGTTCACAGGCGGCCCCCACACACTCACGGAAGGTGAGGCAGTTGATGATGATGATGATGGAATAATTGAGGAAATAAGTAAGGTGGAGAGACATGAACGGGTAAGGAGCAGGTGGAGGTGGTGCTAACAACAGCTCATGAGTAATGAACAGGGTTATAAGAGCCTGGAAGTAGAATGGCTAATGATTAATGAGCAGGTGATGAAAAGGTGGGAATTGAGACGCTGAGGAGTTTTTGAGCAGGTAATGAGACGGTAGACATGAAGCGACTGTGCCTTGATGAACAAGCAAGGAGAAGCTAAACGTTTGACTATTGGAAGTTGCTGGTTTGGTAATTAGAATGTGTGGGACTGGCGGATGGAGGTAAATGAGGAGGCGGTGCAAAGATGGTGAGAGTGTGGAAGTGGGGAGGTTGGAGGTTAATGAGGTAATGAGAAAGAGTTGTGGCGGCAGGAGTATCTCATAAAATGGTTAGCAGAAAGTACAATTGGAGAGGTTGAAGGTTAATGAGAGGTTAACTAACTGGTAATGAGAAGCTGGAAGCACAGTGGCTGAATTTAATGAGTGCATAACGAAAAGTTGGTGATCAATGAGGAGACAAAAGAAACAGTGTGGAGAATTATGAGCAGGTAGGTGGTAGTGGGACAGCTGGATCTCACAGTGAACTGTTGGTTAATGAGAGGGTACAAGTGTGGAAGCTTACGGCGAATGTACAGGTAACGAGAAAGAATAGATGCTGCAGCTGGAGCTTAATGGGCTGGTAATGAGATGGCAGAGGTAGGACAGCTGGAGGTTAACAAGCAGTTAGCGAGGAGGAAACGAGGCGGCTGGAATGGTTTATAAGTAGTAATGAGGGAGCTGTGATGGGAAGGCTGGAGATTTAGAGAAGGATAACGTAAAAAATGAATGAGGTTTGGAAGTTCAGAACCAGATGATGAGCAAGTGTCAGTCAGACGAGTGAGAGATGGTATTTATTTATTGAGAAAAAAAAACCCCAGAGAGAATTGAAACCTAATATTTAGAGAAAAAAAACAGAATTAAAACCTAAACTGATGAGACAATGTAACCTTTTGCATTTCTGTATCGCTCTCTGTAGAACACACAAGCGATAATATATGAAACATACGTACGTGTCACCTCTCTTAATATTTCTGAACGTAGAAAGGCATCTGTTCAGTTCTGAATGGCACATGTTTGCGACAGGGAAAGGTAAATATATTCATTTTCATGTGTCGGAGACTGGTTCATTACCTCTACAGCAGATTGTATCAAAATCCTCGTTCGATTCTACGTCAGACTTCACTGAATGATAAGATGAAACAGGATGTTTTAGGAAAGACAAAATGTAGTTCACTCTTTAGTATTTCGAGATGAATGAAGTCAATAGTCGTCATAGAATGTGCTTTGGTGAACCTTGTAGCGAAAACTGGCTATAATATTATTTATACTGGTGTTTTCTCATGATCTAACTACAGCAGATGTAATGTTACGAATGATGCTGCCACTCGTTAAAAGTTAATTTCATGTAATATGATACCGAATAATCTTGTGATTATTCATGTATGTAAAGAAAATGTAAAACCATTGAACTGTTTATGACATTTGAAATGATATTCTGTATATGATAGTCTCTCTCTCTCTCTCTCTCTCTCTCTCTCTCTCTCTCTCTCTCTCTCTCTCTCTCTCTCTCTCTCTCTCCCTCAGTGAAAATTGGAGTGGGAGACATAATTATTATTACTTCCGAGACATCCTACCTTCTTCCAGCATATAATAATCTTGAGAAAAGGGGACTAAGGCTGAATGACAGTGATGCGATGAAGAAATCATTTTTCATTTTACTTGTAGACGTTGGGTGACGTATGTTACCACACGATGTGCGGTGCATAAACCGTCGTGTGGCCGTGATTGGTTGTTTAGAATGCAGGTGATGAGCAGGTGGAGGCTGGTCAGGTGTAGGTGGAAGCAGCGGCAGATGGAGATGATATACAAACAGAGATGATGCGGGTGAAGGTGTTGGCAGATGAGGAGTTTCACTGGACAAGAAAATATAATTCTGCTCTGCAGATTTTTAAGCTATCACCGACTCCCCGCTGCTGCACATTAGCTTTCTAGTGTCTCCGTTACCGCTGTCGTTTATACAGTTTATTTCTGACTTTTTATCCCAGAGTATATCAGAATTAATAAGATATTTATCTAAACGACTTTTGAAGGTATTTATAGTCTTAGCATTCACTACGTCTGACGGTAATTTATTCCAGTGCTCAACACACCTATAGGAAAAGAAGCTTTTTCCCATGTTCGTGCTACATCTTTAGATTTGAGTTTTATTTCATTGTGCCTGATAACCGAATTTTCTTGTATTTCGGAAAGTTGTTTGTGATATACTTTATCGAACTTGTTCAGAATTTTGTACACTTAAGTCGCCTCGAAGTCTATGTTTTTTTTTCTAAGGGAGAAGAGATCCAGTCGTTTTAGCCTATCTTCGTATGCCAGATTTCTAAGGGATGGGATCAGTTTTGTCGAGCGTCTTTGTACTTGCTCTAATTCTTCCTCGTCTTTTGGGGACCAAAGCTGGACTGCATATAAGGCGGTGGCAAGTAGAGGTGGGTCAGGTGTAGGTGGCGGCAGGCGAAGAAAGTGGAGATCAGGCAGGTGGAGGTGATACAGGTGTAGGTAGCGGCAGTGGAGAAAGTGGAGACTAGGCAAGTGGAGGTCAGCGAGGACCGGAAGGTGATGATGGCGAGACATCTGAGGGTTAGCTGGCAGGGGATTACAAGATCTGGGAGGCAAGACCTGAGGTTCATAAGAGATCAATACGGACGTGGAGGTGTGGGAAATGCAGACTTGAAGGTGTAGGCAATACGGACGTGGACGTGTAGGAAATACGGACGTGAAGATGTAGGCAATACGGACGTGAAGGTGTAGGCAATACGGACGTGGACGTGTAGGAAATACGGACGTGAAGGTGTAGGAAATACGGACGTGAAGGTGTAGGAAATACGGACGTGGACGTGTAGGAAATACGGACGTGAAGATGTA
The DNA here is from genome assembly GCF_036320965.1 of Panulirus ornatus. Lineage (NCBI taxonomy): Eukaryota > Metazoa > Arthropoda > Malacostraca > Decapoda > Palinuridae > Panulirus > Panulirus ornatus. The sequence continues at coordinate 37,598,066 of NC_092241.1, read as the reverse complement.
GGCAATACGGACGTGGAGGTGTAGGCAATACGGACGTGGACGTGTAGGAAATACGGACGTGAAGGTGTAGGCAATACGGACGTGGACGTGTAGGAAATACGGACGTGAAGGTGTAGGAAATACGGACGTGGACGTGTAGGAAATACGGACGTGAAGGTGTAGGAAATACGGACATGGACGTGTAGGAAATATGGACGTGGTGTAAGACACGTGGAGGTGGTAATGGGTGGGTGATTATAATGGATAGGGATGAATAGGTCGTAAAAAGAGTATATGTAGCATTCTGTAGGCTAATGAGCAGGTAATGAGTGACTGGTGAGAGCTGTTTGGGGCTAAAAAAAAAACCCGCAGTGAGGTAGATGTGCAGCGAGTGGAGGTTGAGAAGTGAGTAATGAGGCTCTGGACGTTGAGAAGCTCTCAAAACATATATAGTCATCTCTACATTTCATCACAGTCGGTAAACCATTGAAGAAAGATTGTGATTATGATTATAATCTCATGAGATATGACCAGCGAAGATATCACTGAGCAAAAAAGATTTGAAGTTAAATGAATATTTACGTTTTTTTGGGTGTGTAAAACGGTCATTTCCCTGTATCATACTGCCCAAAATATTTGCTGAAATCAAGTTCGTTCATACGTTATCATACATCTGTTTGTTAGTGTACTTTAAGACAAAATTATGATATATTCTAATGCACCTCTCAGATATTGTGTGAGTAATTAGATTTAAGAAATAGTTACTTATGCTCGTTCATAAAATTGGAATTTTTTTACTGATGAGGACATTTTTTTTAATTTGAATGAAATGGTTCTATCGATAGTGTAACGTTTGTTATCCTTTAAATATGTATTTGAAATAGATCTAACAGAGAAGTCAGAGTCACTCATACGGGTTGATATATCTGTTTACTAAAGATCTCGCTACTTCACTGACCATCGTTGAAAAGACCAGGATACAAGACACACACGGTGAAAAGCAACAAGTGCTTCTATGTGATGAAAAGATTCACCCTTGTTCACTGATTACGTCCACCTGAACCACCTGTGGAACGCAGCTTCAACAGATTTGAAACAGTGAGGGAGTCATAGTGAGATGGGACCCCGACGAGTGTACAACTCCCTCCCACAGTACTATACAAATAGGTAATTCCAAAATCAGCATCATTTCTCCGTTAGCGCAAAGGCTGAAGTAAATTGTATTTCCCTTAATATCACTAATGGTCGTAATTCATAGATACTGTAAGCTGACGTACAGTTTTTTTTCTTTTTTAAATGACTAATCGGCACTCCTTTACGCCTATTGCCAAGCGATATTTATTATTCAGGGCATAAATTATCCTCAGGAGAAGATAGATTGCTGATGGGTAAACACCAATGGGTAAAGCTGGCTCGATCGCTGACTATGTTGTGTACACTAGACTCATAGTAAAAGACTGAGGTGCGTCTGGCCGGAAAGCTTATTTAAAAATGCAGTGTACCGAACACTTGAACGGTATAAGGGAAAGTTATAAAAGTCCAGTTTTGGGCGGATGAATTGGAATAATAAATGGGGCGGAATATAACTCAGTGGTTAGGCAAGTTAGATGCCTATGAGCTGGAGGGAAAATATGAATAATAACGTAACTGATCAAATTATCGTTTGATCTGGTGCTCTGTACACACAAGCTTTGGGATCTGCCACGTTTAACGCGTTACCTGCGTCATATCATCTGGTAAAGAATGTCTCCGAAATGTCGATATGAATTCAGTGTGAAACTGTAGATGTTTCCTACCAAGTTCCTCCGCCGGTGGAAACAAGAGGGAAATAAGATATTTGATGTTTGCGGTATTGGGATTACAACTATTTGTATAAAGGAAGAGTCCAGGAGGAGTATTTGTGCTGGTGGTTATTGTGTGGGACTGTGAGGCAGTGGGCGTAAAGTGGTGACACAGAGAGAGATTTGAAAAGAAATCTTGTCAAGGTCAGATCATGCGTGGTAAATCGATGGGTAATGTTCATAACAATAAATTCGTTAATGATAAGCACCCTTACATCAAGGTTTCTCAGAATTAGGAAGTATCTCATTATTTCATAAGTCTCCTTCCAACAGTTTCCTGAAATTCTGAAGCTTCATCTTAAGGTTTCTTATTTCATAAGGCTTAGATGAACAATCACAAGGACCACTTCATAACAGCAAGACGATTTCAAATGTTCAGACTCAGTAATACTCCCAGTATTCCACTGTGGTGATTCATACGGAATAATCGCTTTCAGAAAATTCACGCTCAGTTTTGCACATTGTAGAAGATATAACACTAATCTCTCACAACTGTCAAAAGACGTCGTTACTCCGACTTTCTCCCACTAGATAGATGGCCACACTTTCTCTCGTTCGTCCTGTATGTTAACCCTTATACAGTGTTGCTTTTCACTTAGTTTTACCACTCCATTCGGTTGTGATTTTGTAGATCAAGATTTCTATCAACCCAATGCTTCTCATAGCAAAAGAAAATAAGTCTCCTCACCTTATCAACAAATTTGGATAAAAGTAATCATTAAATGAGACAACTTGATAATGACGGATTCAAGATTTTTTTTTTTTTTATATATTCATTGAAGGTGGTAAGTTAGGGTGAGAGGGGATGTTTGTGGTATCATGAAAGATAAGATACAGTAGACCAGTATGTCTCCTTCCAGTACTGTATGACCTCATGACTTGCCTCTATACCTGGTATAACGGAGCAAGCGTGGCATAACTGTCTCATTTAATGCCTCTGAGATGTTCCATTTCGGAGTGCCCACAGACGTGAAGGCAGACGGTAAAAAGATTCAAAGGCAGAATATCTTGAATGATTTACGATACAGAGATTCAACAATCTTTATATTCAACTGTGATAACGTTTATTACGTCATACAAGAAATAATGCTTAGGTACAACAAAACTTGAGTAGTTTTCAGATATGATCCCACGACCTGATCGCGCTCTGTCATACCGTTTGTTGAACATTATCATCGTCGGTTTGATCAAACGTTTTCGGAATGGAATGGTAATCACAGCACGTTGTTCTTCACGAGCTGACGTTTATGGAGTGAGTATTCGTCCCTCGAGTCACATGACACGGTGCAGCTCACGCTATCGGCTGAGATATAACACTCCAGCTGTCAGTACTGTGAGGAACAGCTCAGTCTCTTGTCTGTAGTACAGCATGCTTTACTTCCGCTAAAGGTACACACAACACAAGACCGATCGTCACACTTTCAGAATGACATGATATGATGTGAGGATGAAAACACTTGAGAGCATACCAAACTCTTCAAGTTAACAGCTGATCATTCTGAGACCTGTCGTTCATTGGTGTAAAGATTGTTAATCAAAATGTGTGTGTGTGTGTGTTCAAAAACTTTCTGTATATCATCATCCTTTTCACAGTGAGGCATAGTTTAAACCAAATTCATATATATATATATATATATATATATATATATATATCCACTCCCAGATATCTGGGAGTGGATCTGGCAGCGGATGGAACCATGGAAGCGGAAGTGGATCATAGGGTGGGCGAGGGGGCGAAAATTCTGGGGGCCTTGAAGAATGTGTGGAAGTCGAGAACATTATCTCGGAAAGCAAAAATGGGTATGTTTGAAGGAATAGTGGTTCCAACAATGTTGTATGGTTGCGAGGCGTGGGCTATGGATGGAGTTGTGCGCAGGAGGATGGATGTGCTGGAAATGAGATGTTTGAGGACAATGTGTGGTGTGAGGTGGTTTGATCGAGTGAGTAACGTAAGGGTAAGAGAGATGTGTGGAAATAAAAAGAGCGTGGTTGAGAGAGCAGAAGAGGGTGTTTTGAAGTGGTTTGGGCACATGGAGAGAATGAGTGAGGAAAGATTGACCAAGAGGATATATGTGTCGGAGGTGGAGGGAACGAGGAGAAGAGGGAGACCAAATTGGAGGTGGAAAGATGGAGTGAAAAAGATTTTGTGTGATCGGGGCCTGAACATGCAGGAGGGTGAAAGGAGGGCAAGGAATAGAGTGAATTGGAGCGATGTGGTATACCGGGGTTGACGTGCTGTCAGTGGATTGAATCAGGGCATGTGAAGCGTCTGGGGTAAACCATGGAAAGCTGTGTAGGTATGTATATTTGCGTGTGTGGACGTGTGTATGTACATGTGTATGGGGGTGGGTTGGGCCATTTCTTTCGTCTGTTTCCTTGCGCTACCTCGCAAACGCGGGAGACAGCGACAAAGTATAATAAAAAAAAAAAAAATATATATATATATATATATATATATATATATATATATATATATATATATATATATATATATTTTTTTTTTTTTTTTTTTTTTCTTTTATACTATTCGCTATTTCCCGCCTCAGCGAGGTAGCGTTAAGAACAGAGGACTGGGCCTCTGAGGAAACATCCTCATCCGGCCCCCTTCTTTGTTCCTTCCTTTGGAAAATAAAAAAAAAAAAAAAAAAATGAGAGGGGAAGATTTCCAGCCCCCCGCTCCCTTCCCTTTTAGTCGCCTTCTACGACACGCAGGGAATACGTGGGAAGTATTCTTTCTCCCCTATCCCCAGGGATAACATATATATATTTTTTTTTATTATACTTTGTCGCTGTCTCCCGCGTTTGCGAGGTAGCGCAAAGAAACAGACGAAAGAAATGCCCCCCCCCCCCCCATACACATGTATATACATACGTCCACACACGCAAATATACACACCTACACAGCTTTCCATGGTTTACCCCAGACGCTTCACATGCCTTGATTCAATCCACTGACAGCACGTCAACCCCGGTATACCACATCGCTCCAATTTACTCTATTCCTTGCCCTCCTTTCACCCTCCTGCATGTTCAGGCCCCGATCACACAAAATCTTTTTCACTCCATCTTTCCACCTCCAATTTGGTCTCCCTCTTCTCCTCGTTCCCTCCACCTCCGACACATATATCCTCTTGGTCAATCTTTCCTCACTCATTCTCTCCATGTGCCCAAACCACTTCAAAACACCCTCTTCTGCTCTCTCAACCACGCTCTTTTTATTTCCACACATCTCTCTTACCCTTACGTTACTCACTCGATCAAACCACCTCACACCACACATTGTCCTCAAACATCTCATTTCCAGCACATCCACCCTCCTGCGCGCAACTCTATCCATAGCCCACGCCTCGCAACCATACAGCATTGTTGGAACCACTATTCCTTCAAACATAGCCATTTTTGCTTTCCGAGATAATGTTCTCGACTTCCAAACATTCTTCAAGGCTCCCAGAATTTTAGCCCCCTCCCCCACCCTATGATTCACTTCCGCTTCCATGGTCCCATCCGCTGCCAGATCCACTCCCAGATATCTAGAACACTTTACTTCCTCCAGTTTTTCTCTATTCAGACTTACCTCCCAATTGACTTGACCCTCAACCCTACTGTACCTAATAACCTTGCTCTTTTTCACATTTACTCTTAACTTTCTTCTTTCACACACTTTACCAAACTCAGTCACCAGCTTCGGCAGTTTCTCACATGAATCAGCCACCAGCGCTGTATCATCAGCGAACAACAACTGACTCACTTCCCAAGCTCTCTCATCCCCAACAGACTTCATACTTGCCCCTCTTTCCAAAACTCTTGCATTCACCTCCCTAACAACCCTATCCATAAACAAATTGAACAACCATGGAGACATCACACACCCCTGCCGCAAACCTACATTCACTGAGAACCAATCACTTTCCTCTCTTCCTACACGTACACATGCCTTACATCCTCGATAAAAACTTTTCACTGCTTCTAACAACTTGCCTCCCACACCATATATTCTTAATACCTTCCACAGAGCATCTCTGTCAACTCCATCATATGCCTTCTCCAGATCCATAAATGCTACATACAAATCCATTTGCTTTTCTGATATATATATATATATATATATATATATATATAATATATATATATATATATATATATATATATATATATATATATATATATATATATTGCCTAATTCTACCAGGGATATGGCATTTCAATGACTTTATTTCATAACATTGCTTAAGTGATAACATCCCACCATCCATAAGATGAGATGAAAAGTACATTGTATGTTAAAGTACAATATCTAATCTTTCAGTCTGTAAAGCGTAGCTTATAATGTTGCATGAGACTGACCATTTCTCCGTTAACCTGCTTAAGTGTAACTCACATTGTTTGCCAAAGCTAAATTCGTACTTTTCTCAACATAAACTACCACATGAAGATCAAGATTCCACTGTAAACTTTATGAGGTTCAACCCACATTGGTATATACAGATGAATCATCCAAATTCTCAGAATGTGAGGCGTGATACACACAGTAGATGCATGAGGAAGAACATCCAGCCGTTCACATGATGAGATGCACCTCACACTGTTGCCATCGGCATAGATATCCAGTCATACGCATGGCGATATCTTACAGTATTGCCCAGAGCGGGGAATCTTACCGTTCGCATAGTAAGTTGCAGCAATCAAGACTGTTGCCTGACGCTGATGAAAGTCTTCCGTACGGTAATGGAGACGTGCAGCTCAAGTTTAAGGATAGATGCATAAAATCCCACCATTTACGAATGCACGGTGATGATGACTGAGATGTAATTCAACAGATACACACAGTCGTCCAGCTCCTGGCCCAAGTACGTTAGTGTCTCTTCTGTCATATTCTGAACGCGATTACATGATATTTGCCAGACATGGAGGCAAAATAACAATTTCGTCCTTATACATAATTGAACAGTTAACACACTCTTCGTATGACGCTGTACAGGATGAGCCACACTGTTACGTAACGGTCCTGTGAGAAATGACTTCCAAACCCGTGTGACCAGGCAACCTGGGTGTTGATCCAGCTCTAGTTTGTGACAAATGTAAATTGAATGTTGTAAAATATTTAACAAACGCATCAAATTATACCTCGACAGTAGAATACGCATCAAAAACAGTTTCTATTCATAAGTCGTTGCAACATTGATTGCTGGCAGTGCAAAGTCAATTACCTCACATTAAGAATGAACCGTGAGCTCTTGATGGAAATCAACATAACGCGTATATTAACATCAGCACTTGCCCATCACAGGTGTGTGAAGGCCACACAACTCTTCATTTGACGTTTGTCCTTTGATAAAAGGCTTCTATGATCAAACGTTGTGGTCTTCTGCGTCTCTCGAGCGCACCGTGTTTTTATCACGTACTGAGTCTAGTGCTCACCAGAGAGGCCCTGCGTAACAACGATGCACTAACAGTACCAGCGATCTCACGTGTCACACACACACACACACAAGGGTGGCTGACGTGAGGGCTGGACACGCACCGCTTCCACTACCACCCTCACCTCACCGCCGCCACTACCACCCACACCTCACCGCCGCCATTACCACCCACACCTCACCGCCGCCATTACCACCCTGACCTCACCGCCGCCACTACCACCCACACCTCACCGCCGCCACTACCACCCTCACCTCACCTCCGCCACTACCACCCTGACCTCACTGCCGCCACTACCACCCACACCTCACCGCCGCCACTACCACCCTGACCTCACCGCCGCCACTACCACCCTGACCTCACCGCCGCCACTACCACCCACACCTCACTGCCGCCACTACCACCCACACCTCACCGCCGCCACTACCACCCTGACCTCACCGCCGCCACTACCACCCACACCTCACCGCCGCCACTACCACCCTCACCCCACCTACCCTTGCCTCCCGCTTCACCATTTCCACTCCTCACGAGTTCTCTCCCCTTCACCTTATACTCCAGATATGATACAGAGATACTGTAGACGCATACATCAGGACATGATTTTCTATTCCAAGCTTTGGTTGAGTGATAACTCATAGTGGCGGTTGTATGTGGGGTAAAGAAGGATCTCAGGCTTTTCGGTTATGCCTTGAAAACTAAAATTGTTGAAGTCTTTGATTCCTTTATTTCCGGGGAAGCAAGAAAAAAAGCATGCTAAAGAAGGAAAATTGAAGAGAGTGCGGAAGGATTTGAATGCGAAAGAGGGAGCAAACAAGACATGCAGCAGGATTATCACTCTTGCTCTGTTCTGTACGTCTTCTCTTCAAAACAAAACTGTAAGGACACAGATTCTCGCCGCCTCACACAACAGACACTATATTTCTTCCTTTAACAAAACCCTTAAAAAAGATATGGTATAATCGTCCACTATTGCTGTATCTGTTGATAGATTTATCCAACAACATTTTACCGGAAATTATAACCTTTTGTTTATCTTACCTTGCAGCCTTTCCGATACTTTTCTCAGAAATGTTGTGATATATATATATCACAGAAGAGGGTGTTTTGAAGTGGTTTGGGCATATGGAGAGGATGAGTGAGGAAAGATTGACCAAGAGGATATATGTGTCGGAGGTGGAGGGAACAAGGAGAAGAGGGAGACCAAATTGGAGGTGGAAAGATGGAGTGAAAAAGATTTTGTGTGATCGGGGCCTGAACATGCAGGAGGGTGAAAGGAGGGCAAGGAATAGAGTGAATTGGAGCGATGTGGTATACTGGGGTTGACGTGCTGTCAGTGGATTGAATCAAGGCATGTGAAGCGTCTGGGGTAAACCATGGAAAGCTGTGTAGGTATGTATATTTGCGTGTGTGGGACGTATGTATATACATGTGTATGGGGGTGGGTTGGGCCATTTTTTTCGTCTGTTTCCTTGCGCTACCTCGCAAACGCGGGAGACAGCGACAAAGCAAAAAAAAAAAAAAATATATATATATATATATATATATATATATATATATATATATATATATATATATATATATATATATATATATATATATTATTCATGTTCTTTTCTCAAGTTTAATCTACGATCACCTCATAAGCGATGAAATGAAATGTACACACACACACACACACACACACACACACACACACACACACACACACACACACACACTAGATCACTTTGCAGCGAATATGGAGTCTTTCACCTACATTGTATGTAGCCTGATTAATTTCTTGATTTACTGTTATCATTAGATTGTTTGTAAGCCTGAAATCTTCCCATTAATGCGCTTAATAATTGCATGAATGACGGTATCAAATGCTGTAATTGTCCTTATGTTATGAATTATGTAAAGTGAAACGTAATCAACGTTTACGATGTTTGACAAGTCTTCATACATGTTACTTGCATATAAACAACTTTGTTCAAATATCATAAAAGACATACGAAATAGTTCTGAGTGGTTGAATTGTTAGTTGGTTGTTTGTGTAGATCTTAGGCCTCTCGTCAGTCAGGGTCATTAAGGCTGTCACCATAAGGCTACATCCCCACTGAACGAAAAATCTTCAACTCCAGTTTCACGCGTTAGAAATAATTCAAAGGCCACATACACCCTCATTATGCACGAACATATACAGCCCAAGCACAAATTGTTGGCGTAGGCTTAGCCTAACATATGGTAATGGTTGGGAAATATTGCTGCATTCAGTAAGCTCATGAAAAGCTATGTTTTTATCGAGTCTTAAAGCTCTTGCCGGTGTAAATGAAAATTACTGTGTCATTAGTTGGACTTTTCTGTATTTTTTTTTTTTTTTTAAGATGAATAGGTTTCACTTTGAATACGGTTGTTTACCGCCCTTGTAAGCCTGTTTTTAAGATGAGATAGCCTTATTATCTTCCTGTAGCGTATACACACAATAAGACTACATGCCTATTCCATTTCATTATCATCTTACGACAATGACTGATACATTACCTGTAACCTAACTTGATATCGTACGTCAGTAGAAGATAGTAGGCAGGTACCAACCAGGGCTATGCTATCACCTCGGGGTCGGCATAAGTACGTATGTGACAATGGCGCAGTTACCCAGTAACTCAGTAACCTTCATATCTCCCTACCTGGGTCAAGATCATCATCTTTCTTTTTCTACTTCAGATACAACGTGCGTTGCTGAAACTTAATCGACGTATTTATAGAATTGATGATCACTTAGGGACATGGGGCTAGTTTTTTAGGAGGGTGACCTGAGAAGATATACCTCGTAAAGTTATGGTAAAGTGGTCGTAAATAAAGAATAATCCAATGAAAAGGCAGCAACAAGAACGGAAACGTCGTGTCAGACCCATAGTTCTAGTGGCTGACGTACCCACGTGGAACATTGATACGAGTAAACTCGCTGGAAAAGAATTAACCTCAAATACACCGAGGCTTTTCAGTGTAATTCAAGCCATGATTGTAGAAAATACAGATTTATTCTTATTGCTGCCTTTTGCTTGGATTTCTCACCATCATCATAACTTCAAGAAATCTCATCCTGAGTCTCACCAACTGAAGACACGCTTCCATGTTTCTGATTTGCAGTGATATTCCAATTTGCATACATTTTCTTGTTCGCCTTTGACTCTGTATCCTTTCGACACGTCCACTTTCACATTTTCTTTGGCGTTCAAGGCCGAAGATTCACACCCATACAACACTTATGTCTGAAACGCTTAATAGAAGGTTGAATATCGTATAATTCCTGGGACCTTTATGCGTAAGGTCTAAAAAAATTTTTGATAACTCCAGATAACTGAGTTGAAGACTCAGATTCGACAAGATTTACTATATCAAAAGAATATGAATTAGTCAAGGAAGCCTTGAACAGCTGTATATTGAACATTAAGAAAAAGAAAAAATAATATTTTACTTTCTGATTTCTTTTTTCCATAGCGTCAAAAGAGTTCTGAGAACACAGGATAAATGAGATTAAATCACAGAGTATGACTCGGCCAAGAATGCCGTGGGCTGTGAATAGCTTAAGCTAAAACGAATCTTAAGTTAGTTGAAAATGTTTGCAGGATCTAAAACGAATTTGTCACGCCTTCAGTCGACTTTCTACCAAACGTTTTGTGGAGGAATCATTGGCTGGATTCAGTATCTTATATTTGCCTGTGACACAGCGTAGTTTGTGTCTATACGTCAACAGACTCTGTCATACCGAAATTTAGCGACGGAAAGCTTACATTAAACCTGACGGGTGTAGTATGATTATCTTTGCACAAGCTCGGGTGGCCTATGCAAAGTGGTCGTTAACCGTCTGTGTGTTGTGTCCTCTCCAGTGGTGGTCGTTACCATCTGTGTGTGTGTCCTCTCCAGTGGTGGTCATGTCCTTCCCATTGGTGGTCACTATATCCGAGGTGCCCTCTTGAGTGGTTGACATTATCACTAGGGTTATTTTCTTAGTGGTGGTCATTACCACCTAGGATTCCTGGCCAGTGGTGGTCATTACCACCTGGTATCCTCTCCAGTGGTGGTCATTACCACCTGGGTATCCTCCTCATTGGGTGTCGTTATCATCGGTGTGTCTTCCTCAGTGGTGGTCAGTACCACTTGGATGTTTTCTCAAGTGGTAATCATTATCGCCTGGGTTATCCTTTTCAGTGGTCGTTACTTCTTTGGTGTTTTACCCAGTGGTGGTCGCTACCGCCAGGATGTCATGACTAGTGGCAAAGCTCACTGTATATATAAAATCATTGTTCATAACGTCCAGTGGAAATGTCTTTCAGTGATGAATATTGTTTTAAAGGTAAACTGAAATTCACTACTAAACATAACAGAGCAAATTTGAGAAGAAAAAAGTCAGAAATTCTGAGCTGTAGTAAAGCGCCAGCAGTTTCCTGGTCGGCTGGGTCTCTCTGGAGGCGAGTCCACACCTGAATGTTATAATGTGTATGTATGCATGATAGAGATTGTCGTTTGTTCTTCACCACCACAGAACAGCGAGTTTACTGACGCTAAACAAAGATAAGGAGCTTTTCCCTTTGCGGTCAGCCCATGTGAGACATCGAGGAAGTACCTCACAGACTAAATGAAGGTCAGAATAATATATTTCTTCATCTGTCCGTGTTGAAAAACGTTTTGTCTCTCTTGAACACAACGGGGACAACACATTTTGGTGTGCGTCTACAGATAGTGACGTGTGTGGTTTCTATGGTGTCGAGGGAAGTGAGAACAGTTTCCTTTCTCATTCATGTTTCTCTTGGATAGGAGCAAGGAAGCTATTTGTACAATAACGTCTGCTCAATATATGGGAAGCATTTTCCGGATTTCTCTGAAAGTGTAACGTACGAACGTCTATATAGGACACAGATAGATATATACGGCCAATATATACGATAATCCTATCTCAGAAGCCCGTAAACGTCATCATAGAGAGTCTTTATGGTATTCGCAGCAGCACTTGCCGACCGTAGACTGTCGCCCGAGTGGACAGTATTCACTAACGAGGTTACGAGCCTCCCAACATTTTATTAGCTCTTCTCGACTCTTATTGTTGAGCGAAGGCTAACATTATGATAACAGTTATAACACGTAAGGACGCTATCTTGATATCCAACACATCCTAAAGCATTTACGACGGTGTTCACTGCTTCCTGCAAGACCCCCTGTTTTAATATCTTATATGCCATGCCGACCAGTAGTGTGCCGTCAGCTGGACCATAAAGAAGCCACTACTACAGTTATTTGCATTGGGCAAGAGTTGTCAGAGGCTGGGATTGTTGCAGTCATGGGACTAACATGAATTTCTTATGGCATGGTCGTGTCAAATTGATGTTTCATCGGTGGCTCATTGTCTTCACGATAACAGGCCGGGGTCATTGGAATAATAGGACGTTCAGGACTACAGTATCACGTCAGAGCCCACGGACTAGCTAAGCCTGCTCAGGCTTGGGTTACGTTCGACTTGCAGCTGTCGTGGTCAAAATATGGTATACTCAAGGCTGGTCACTCAGTCATGTCAACGCCCCCGGGCTCGATGAGGTTTTCCCAGAAATAGTAACCTCGTCATGCCAGGGTTCCGGGACCAGACTTGAGTCAGGTGTGCACAGAATTTCTCACTTCGTCCTCTCTACGTCCACGCCAGCCTGACAGTGATAAACCTTATGCCTGACGCTTGTCACGTTGAGACCTTTAGATACCAGTGCTGTTCTCGAGGATGGTCATTTTGACCGATTCTAGATTACACCATATTCTCAAGGGTACAAAGCCATCTCCCTCTCTGGGAAAGAAAGAAACCAAACTTTAACCTCGACAATATTACATATCATGTGGAAGTGATTCACCCGTCACCACACACACCTGTAGCTGGCGTGAGGAGGTGACGGTATCTGGCACTTGGTTAGACGTGCTTGTCTGGGTGAGCCTGTTTTCTTAGAATTCATTGCATTTCATGTGTGCGCATATTCTGGCGAATATCACATTGTCATAATCGCGTGACCAGGTGTGCATTGCCATATTTTGAGGTCACGTCGTAATGCAACAAGATCAGTTCTTTTATAAGAGGAGACTCTTTGATAAACCCAATTAATCCATACACTTCCTTTGTTGATAAGTTTGATGATTCATGCTTAAGATTAATGATAGTAAAGGCGACTGAGTTCTGGCTGATACTACAGCCGCTGAAAGAGATGCTATGTAGACATCCCAACCATCCTAGAAGATCGCACTCTCACAAAACTGGAAAAACTTGATTTGAAAATAGTGGTGTATCGGTTAGCGTTCCTGACCGTGACGCATTCATGAGCCGTCCAGGGTCGAGCACCGAGGTTCGAATCCTGGTTGCGACAGTCGGTCAACAGTCAACCCAGCTGTTTATCCATCCCTAGGGGTTGGTCGATAAGATGGGTACCAGGCTCAGGCTGGAGTATATATATATATATATATATATATATATATATATATATATATATATATATATATATATATATATATAGGAAGAGAGGAAAGTGATTGCTTCTCAGTGAATGTAGGTTTGCGGCAGGGGTGTGTGATGTCTCCATGGTTGTTTGATCTGTTTATGGATGGGGTTGTTAGGGAGGTGAATGCAAGAGTTTTGGAAAGAGGGGCAAGTATGAAGTCTGTTGGGGATGAGAGAGCTTGGGAAGTGAGTCAGTTGTTGTTCGCTGATAATACAGCGCTGGTGGCTGATTCATGTGAGAAACTGCAGAAGCTGGTGACTGAGTTTGGTAAAGTGTGTGAAAGAAGAAAGTTAAGAGTAAATGTGAATAAGAGCAAGGTAATTAGGTACAGTAGGGTTGAGGGTCAAGTCAGTTGGGAGGTAAGTTTGAATGGAGAAAAACTGGAGGAAGTAAAGTGTTTTAGATATCTGGGAGTGGATCTGGCAGCGGATGGAACCATGGAAGCGGAAGTGAATCATAGGGTGGGGGAGGGGGCGAAAATCCTGGGAGCCTTGAAGAATGTGTGGAAGTCGAGAACATTATCTCGGAAAGCAAAAATGGGTATGTTTGAAGGAATAGTGGTTCCAACAACGTTGTATGGTTGCGAGGCGTGGGCTATGGATAGAGTTGTGCGCAGGAGGATGGATGTGCTGGAAATGAGATGTTTGAGGACAATGTGTGGTGTGAGGTGGTTTGATCGAGTAAGTAACGTAAGGGTAAGAGAGATGTGTGGAAATAAAGAGAGCGTGGTTGAGAGAGCAGAAGAGGGTGTTTTGAAATGGTTTGGGCACATGGAGAGAATGAGTGAGGAAAGATTGACCAAGAGGATATATGTGTCGGAGGTGGAGGGAACGAGGAGAAGTGGGAGACCAAATTGGAGGTGGAAAGATGGAGTGAAAAAGATTTTGTGTGATCGGGGCCTGAACGTGCAGGAGGGTGAAAGGAGGGCAAGGAATAGAGTGAATAGGATCGATGTGGTATACCGAGGTTGACGTGCTGTCAGTGGATTGAATCAGGGCATGTGACGCGTCTGGCGTAAACCATGGAAAGCTGTGTAGGTATGTATATTTGAGTGTGTGAACGTATGTATATACATGCGTATGGGGTGGGTTGGGCCATTTCTTTCGTCTGTTTCCTTGCGCTACCTCGCAAACGCGGGAGACAGCGACAAAGCAAAATATATATATATATATATATATATATATATATATATATATATATATATATATATTTTTTTTTTTTTTTTTTTTTTTTTTTTTTATACTTTGTCGCTGTCTCCCGCGTTTGCGAGGTAGCGCAAGGAAACAGACGAAAGAAATGGCCCAACCCCCCCCCCCCCATACACATGTACATACACACGTCCACACACGCAAATATACATACCTACACAGCTTTCCATGGTTTACCCCAGACGCTTCACATGCCTTGCTTCAATCCACTGACAGCACGTCAACCCCGGTATACCACATGACTCCAATTCACTCTATTTCTTGCCCTCCTTTCACCCTCCTGCATGTTCAGGCCCCGATCACACAAAATCTTTTTCACTCCATCTTTCCACCTCCAATTTGGTCTCCCTCTTCTCCTCGTTCCCTCCACCTCCGACACATATATCCTCTTGGTCAATCTCTCCTCACTCATTCTCTCCATGTGCCCAAACCATTTCAAAACACCCTCTTCTGCTCTCTCAACCACGCTCTTTTTATTTCCACACATCTCTCTTACCCTTACGTTACTTACTCGATCAAACCACCTCACACCACACATTGTCCTCAAACATCTCATTTCCAGCACATCCATCCTCCTGCGCACATCTCTATCCATAGCCCACGCCTCGCAACCATACAACATTGTTGGAACCACTATTCCCTCAAACATACCCATTTTTGCTTTCCGAGATAATGTTCTCGACTTCCACACATTCTTCAAGGCTCCCAAAATTTTCGCCCCCTCCCCCACCCTATGATCCACTTCCGCTTCCATGGTTCCATCCGCTGACAGATCCACTCCCAGATATCTAAAACACTTCACTTCCTCCAGTTTTTCTCCATTCAAACTCACCTCCCAATTGACTTGACCCTCACCCCTACTGTACCTAATAACCTTGCTCTTATTCACATTTACTCTCAACTTTCTTCTTCCACACACTTTACCAAACTCAGTCACCAGCTTCTGCAGTTTCTCACATGAATCAGCCACCAGCGCTGTATCATCAGCGAACAATATATATATATATTGGTGTGTGTGGTTACATGCATGTATATATTTATATAAGTCTAGATGCTGGTACATATATGAGTGTGTCTTTATGTGTGTTTGTGTATATCTGTGTGTTCAAGTTAGTGTCAGTATCCACATCTGCAGCAGCTGCCCTGTGTGTATGCATATGTGAGTAACGTGAGTGAGGCCAAAGCTCTGTGTCTGGGCCTCAGAGGACCAGACACGTATCTGGCTGAATCGGTGGCGCCTGCCATGTTACGTACCCTGACGTGGGTGTGTGTGGGTGTTAGCAGATCCTCGTAGCTGCTTTTTTTTTTTTTTTTTCTAAGTCTAACATTTCGGAGATCACTGTAGCCGATAAAAAACTTAGAGCATTAATAGACAAAACGATACATCGCATAAAGATACATACAGATGTTATTGAAAGATGAAAACGTAAATTAGATATCTTATAACGTTAGGTACTTCTGTAGCGTATTAAAGGGGAGGGATGTAGGAAGAGATTGATATCAGGGGAGCGAAGAAAACAAATGGGTAAGAGAAACATTAGATGACAGTAGTAAGTTAGGGCAGAGTACTGTATAACACTGGGTCTTACATGTTCCTCGACTATTTTTCTTTCTTTTCTTTTCTTTTTTGAGGATCCAGTCACGGACAAAAGTCAACATCAAAGGCGAAACTTAAATGAAACATTGAGAGGTTAATGAAAGGGAAAGGTCATGGGAAAGTATTTACAAATTTTGGAGGACTTGAAAAACCTGTCTTTAAAAATGTTTTTAGCCATAGTTATTGGGAAAAATGTGAGATATGAAAGAGTTCCAATGCTTTGAGGTAGAAAGAAACAGTTATCAAAACGGCCCACCCTTGAGTTGTCAACGACCACACAATGATCACGTGACACAGCAGCTTGCCGAGTATTGTGCGGTCAACTAGTGGTGGGGACACAGAAGCAGCCAGCTCTTGGGAAAGAAAAAAGTAATACCTATAGAGGATGAACGGTGAACCAGTTGCGGCTCAGGGCAAGCGGATCATGTTCGAAAGTTAGCCTGGGAGAATTTATTGATCTGACAGCTTCCAACTCAGCTTTGGCGAGATAGGATGCAGAGCTAGAACCTCCCTAGATATGAGAGCCGTGCTCCATATAGGAATGGATGTATAAACAGAGCAACTCCTTAGAAGAAAAGACATTTTGATATTTAAACAAGACTGCCAGTTTCTTGAATGCAGACTTAGCTGTTTCCGTAATGTGGGGTTTCCAAGATGGAGTGGATGTTACTGTAATACTATGTATGATCGTTGAGTCAAGAGGTGGAAATATAAAACAATCGAAGGAGAGACGAAAGTTGTGAAATTGAGAGACAGGTCTTGAGTCTTTAAACTTAACCAGATATTGTCTGCTCCACTGAGATATCCTGTCCAAGTCTGAGTTTATTGAGGAAGCTGTGTCGAGCCGAGATGCAGATCGAGTGAGAGAAGAAGGAGCAGAACTGAAAGATGGAGAGGAATGCTGTGTTGGATCATCAGCGTATGATAAAAAAGGATTAAAGTAACAGGTGCAGGACAGATCCTTCAGGGATAACGACGTTGATGAAGAAATAGGGAGAGGCTAGAGATAGAGTGGCTAGAATGAGAGATCAAAGTGAGGAAGGGAAGCCAGAAGAGTGGTGCTTAGAGATGATACTCCAATGCTTTATCCTGTCAAAAGCCTTGGATATCTCGAGGGGCAACTACACATGATTCACCAAAATCTTTCATTAATAATAACCAGACATTAGTAAGATAGGAAAATTATCACCACTGGAACTCGCCTTACGGAAACCATATTGGTGATCAGAGAGACGTCTGAAATTGAAGATGTCTGTGGTTATTTGAGTTAAGAAGGGATTCAAAGACTCTGGAAAAGGTTAAAGCAACAGGACGAAAGAGAGGTTAGAACGGTCACTCTTTCTCATATAGATTGATAGTCTGGGTGCTGTCTACTTTTTCTTTTTTGAAGCTCCATTCACGAACAATAGTTAACATCCAGGCCTGGCCTTAATTGAAATAAAGAGAGAGAGAAGCGCTTTTTGGACAGTCTGAAAAAAAGACTACGAGGAGTGGCACAGGATTAGTTAAGAGTTATCCAGTCTGAAGTTAGAGGGAAAACAGGAATCAAAGAGTGATACTTTGTCTACGGGAGAGACAGCTACGGTACCTTTAGAATGGAAAACATGAAGGAAAGGAACGGCGTCAGAAGTTGTTACCGATGCCATTAGCTAAAGACCAGAACGACCTATCAGGTGATGACGAGGAGAGGTTATCGCACTTCCTCTGAATAG